>NC_080543.1:21166-201166 GCF_028640845.1 Ahaetulla prasina | reverse complement strand
TCTTCTCGCCTGTCCCCGGCATCCAAAGGCGCTTGGCTTTTTTCACCGTATCATAGTTCATTCTTACCCATTAGCCCGTCTCCCATGAACCGGTCTCCGTTCTGCTTCCAAGAAGCCCCTGGTTTCTTTTCTAAGAGAGAGGCATCCCAGCCCAACTTCGGAAGCAGGTTTCAGAAACCCTGTTGTGCCAAACGCAGTTGGCCTTTGGCCGAACAGGGTGCGGCGGCAGCCAAAAAAGCCAACATAATCCTAAACTGCATTAACAGAGGGATACAATCAAGATTAAGTGAGGTACTAAAGCCCTAGTAAGACCACACCTAGAGTACTGCATCCAGTTTTGGTCACCACACTATAAAAAACGATGTTGAGACTCTAGAAAAAGGGCAGAGAAGAGCAACCAGGATGATGAGGGGACTGGAGAATAAAACATAAGATGAACAGTTGCAGGAACTGGGCCTGGCTAGTCTAGTGAAGAGAAGGACCAGGGGAGACAGGATAGCAGCCTTCCAATATTTGAGGGGCTGCCACAGAGAGGAGGAAGGGGGTCAAGCTGTTCTCCAAAGCACCCGAAGGCCAGACAAGGAATCATGGATGGAAACTGACCAAGGAGAGATTCAACCTGGAAATAAGGAGGAATTTTCTGACCGTGAGAACAATCAACCAAGGAAACAGAAGTTGCCTTTGGAAGTTGTGGGAACTTCATCCCTGGAGGCTTTCAAGAAGAGAACTGGACTGCCATCTGTCGGAAATGGTGTAATAAGGTCTCCTACTTGGGCATGGGGTTGGACTAGATGACCTACAAGGTCCCTTCCAACTCTTGTTAATCTGTGAAATTCTGTAGAAACAAGCAGGGTTTGGTTTCTCACGAGCTGAAGTGTGAACTCCTAGTGCGGGGACAGCAGAGAAAGTGACCGATGAGCCAACCAGAGGAAAAAAGAGTGTTAAAAAAAAGGCGGGGATAGTACTGGGTAGGTAGTTTTCCACTTACGACAGTTCATTTAGTGACCATTCTAAAGTAGAACGGCACTGAAAAAAGGGACTTACACCCAGTTTTCACACCTATGACCGTTGCAGCATCCCCATGGTCACGTGATCAGAATTCAGGCACTTGGCAACTGACTCATATTTATGACGGTCACAGTGTTCCCAGGGGTCACGTAATTTCTCTTCTCTTCTCTTCTCTTCTCTTCTCTTCTCTTCTCTTCTCTTCTCTTCTCTTCTCTTCTCTTCTCCTCCCCTCCCCTCCCCTCCCCTCTTCGCTCTTCTCTCCTCTCCTCTCCTCTCCTCCCGTCCCCTCCACCCCTCTCTTCTCCTCTCCTCCCCTCTCCTCCTCTCCTCTCCTCCCCTCTTTTCTTCCTCTTTTCATTCCTTCCCCCCTCCCTCTCCTCTCCTCCCCTCCCCATCTCCCCTCCCCTCCTCTCCTCTTCTCTCCCCTCCTCTTTTCTTCCTCTTTTCATTCCTTCCCCACTCCATCCCTCCCTCCCTTCCTTTCTCTCCTCACCTCTCCCCTCCTCTTTTCTTCCTCTTTTCATTCCTCCCTCCCTTCCTCTCCTCTCCTCCCCTTTTCCAATTCTAAGGAATGTTAAATTGCTAGCTTTAAAAAACAAAAACCTTCCCATTAAAGTCACATGGCAGGGACTCCAGGCAATTCACGGAGAGAGGAACTGATGAGGAGTGGGGGATTAATTTATTAGCGTCCTCTTGTGGAATCAATAGAAACCTTTAAAATTCCTTTCTTGAACCCACAATCCTCCACACACATTTATTTATTTATTTATTTATTTATTTTGTCACAACAATATATATAAGTATCATACAGAAAAGATTATAAACTCCTGGAGGCCTTCCAACCATTGGAGAATTCCGCCATAAATTTAGAAACTTTGCTAAAAAGGAAAAACCGAGGGTATTCACAGTGTGTGTGTGTGGGGGGGGAGAGAATAGAGTTTGCAACCTTGTGATTTTTGTTACCAAAGAGGGGAGGGGAGAGGCAAGGGCCACCCCACACCTGCATGGACAGGATTGGGATAAAGAAAGCCAAGGAGAAGAAAAGAAAGATGGCTGCAAGTTGGTCTGTGTTTTGGTGCAGGATTTGGGTCTGGCCAGTCTAGAGAAAAGGAGGACCAGTGGGGACATGGTAGCATTCTCCCAGTATTTGAGGGGCTGCAACAAAGAAGGGGGGGTCAAGCTATCCTCCAAAGCCCCTGAAGGCAGGGCGAGAAGCAACGGATGGAAAGTAATCCAGGAGAGAAACAACCTGGAATGAAGGAGAAACTTCCTGACAGTGAGGACAATTAACCAGGGGAACGGCTTGCCACCAGAAGTTGTGGGTGGCTTTCATCCCTGGAGGCTTTGGACAGTCGTCTGATCTCTTTTGTGATTGACGGTCACTTGTCAATCTCTTTGGACAGAGATTGGACAGTCGCTTAGTCTGAATTGGTCTAAGGTTGGGAGGGGGTTGGACTAGAAGACCTCCAAGGTCCCTTCCAGCTCTCTTGAGATTGTTTGATGGCCTTTGCTGACGGAGGTTCTTTCTTCCCCAGGAGGCCCTGTTGAGCTTCGGTTCTGTGATTGAGTTCTCCAGCCTCCGGGAAGTCATCAAAGATGCCATCGCTTCCGTCCTCCCGAAAGTGGTAAGTGCTTGGAGGGACCTTCAGGGAGAGGGGCTGGCGGGGTTGTCTTTCCTCCAGGCACACCTGTACAGGTGAGTCATCCACAACCTGTCATGGACTCACCTGAGAACCTCAAAAGCACAGAGGTCAGCTCACTTGCCTTGACCTCCTTGGTGGATGCTGAACCCTGGCCGAGCAAGCAGTTCATTCCAACGTTCAATCTCCTGTCTCCTGCTTAAGAACGTACAGCACAGGTAATCCTCGACATACAACCACAACTGAGCCAAAAATTTCCGTTCCTAAACGAGACAATGGTTGTTAAGTGAGTTTCGCCCCATCTTTATGACCTTTCTTGTCACAGCCGTTAAGCAAATCACTGCCGTCGTTCAAGTGAATCACGCGGCTGTTAAACGAATCTGGCTTTCTCAGACTCTGCTTGTCAAGAGGTCGCAGAAGGCGATCACATGACCGCAAAAAAAGGGAGGGGGTCACATGACTCCAGGACACTGCAACCGCCATAAATACATGTCAGTTGACAAGCGCCCAAATTTTGATCACGTGACCCAAGTTTTGGGTCACGTGATTTTGGTCATGTGCCCCAAGGGTCGTAAGTGTGAAAAACAGACATTGCCGTTGTAACTTCCAACGGCCACTACATGAATGGCTATAAGTCGACAACTACCTGCATTATGGATTTTGCTAATTGGGAAAGAAAGAAAACAATGGGCTTGATTATTTATTTATTTATTATTATTATTATTTGCATTTATATCCCACCCTTCTCCGAAGACTCAGGGCGGCTTACACTATGTTAACAATAGTCTTCATTCTATTTGTATATTTATATACAAAGTCAACTTATTGCCCCCAACAATCTGGGTCCTCATTTTACCTACCTTATAAAGGATGGAAGGCTGAGTCAACCTTGGGCGGTGGGATTAGAACCTGCAGTAATTAAGATATGATCCACTACTTTGAACCAATCAATAGGTCCCTGAGATGCAGAAGGTAATGTGAGACCTCTTTGATGGGACGTGGTGGAATGTAGCCTGGATTCCCAAGAGGGAGGGGCTGCATTCTAGAGCAGGGGTCTCCAACCTTGGCAACTTGAAGACTTGTGGACTTCAACTCCCAGAATTCCTCAGCCATCAAAGACCAAGAGACAGCAAAGATTTGATAAATTTATTTATCAAATTTGATAAATTTGATAAATAAATTAGAGAGCCTGTGTGAGAGAAAGAGGGTGAGGACAGCTGCTCCTTAATGGTTTCCAGAGTATACCTTTCATGATGCAAGTACGGTAGTCGCTTTAATTTGGGCAGATTTCTGTCTGTAGGTAAGGAACAATCAAAGAAACTCCAGTTTTGGTCGGCACAATGTAAAAAAGATGTTGAGACTCTGGAAAGAGTGCAGAGAAGAGCAACCAGGATGATTAGGGGACTGGAGGCTATAAAACATATGAAGAACGGTTGCAGGAACTGGGCCTGGCTAGTCTAGTGAAGAGAAGGACCAGAAAAGACATGATAGCAGTCTTCCAATATTTGAGGGGCTGCCCCAAAGAAGAGGAAGTCAACCTATTCTCCAAAGCCCCTGAAGGCAGGACAAGAAGCAACAGGTGGAAACTAATCAAGGAGAGAAGCAACCGAGAATTAAGGAGGAATTTCCTGATTAACCAGTGGGACAGCTTGCCACCAGAAGTTGTGAATGCTCCAACACTGGAAGTTTTTAAGAAGAGATTGGACAGCCATTTGTCTGGAATGGTATAGAGTCTCGTGCTAAGGGCAGGGGGTTGGACTAGAAGACCTCCAAGGTCCCTTCCAACTCTGCTGTTCTATTCCATTCCATTCCATTCCATTTAAAAGTAATTCTGCATTTCTTGTTTGGTTTGAGGGGTCCTGACTGGGAAAGTTTGGCGGTGAGGAACATCTAAGGAAGGGTTGGTGACACCACCTATGATTCAGTTCCATTCCAAAAAGAACCCTAGAGAGATTTATGCTCCTTATCTGTGTAGGAACCAAACAGTTTCTTTACTCCAACTTTTATTTTTCACATCTCAAGATTTTGAGGGTTGGGTGTTTTTTTCCCCCCAAGTCTCAATTTTCTGAAATTTGGTTTACTGAGTCAACTGCCAATTCCTATGTTCTTCTAGTGGGAACAAGGGACCAAAACGATTTTCACCCCTCCCAGCTTAAAAAACTCAAAGGAGCTTTTGGGTTTCATTGTGTCTATAATAATAATAATAATAATAATAATAATAATAATAATAATAATAATAATAATAATAATAATAATAATAATAATAATAATAATAATAATAATAATAATAATAATAATATTTTAATTTGTATACCGCCCTTCTCCCGAAGGACTCAGAGCGGTGAACAGCCAGAATAAAATACAAAAGGAACAATACATACAACACTAAGAATAACCCTTAAAAAACTTATTCAAATGGCCAAATTTAAAATACAATAACACCCTATAAAATTGACAAAAAATTTAAAACCCATAAAATCAAATTAAAATTTTAAAAATCAAGCCAGTCCAGCAAGGCGGAATAAATAGGTTTTAAGTTCGCGGCGAAAGGTCCTAGAACCCCATGCGTGTCTTCTGCTATGAACTTACTCATCTCTCCCCACAACTCGTACCGTAAGGCTCGGAGAACAAATTAGCAGCTTAATCAACTTATAAAAAAACGCAGTCTGATTCAATTGTAGTAGGGCAATTATTTTCCATCAAGCTTATTAAGATGGAAATCAGCAACCTGTTCGTCTATTGGCTCCTGCCACACAGAACCGAGCATGGATGTCGTTAAGATAAAATAATTAAAACCAGGGAATGACTGCAAATCGGTGCATCTCATTCGACGCTGACAAAATAGAATAGAATAGAATTTTTTTATTGGCCAAGTATGATTGGACGCACAAAGAATTTGTCTTGGTTCATAGGCTCTCCATGTACATAAAAGAAAAGATATCTTCATCAAGAATCATAAGGTACAACACTTAATGATAGTCGTAGGGTACAAATAAGCAATCAGGAAACAATATCAATATAAATCATAAGCATACAAGCAACAAAGTTACAGTCATACAGTCATAAGTGGAAAGAGATTGGTGATGGGAACTATGGGAAGATTAATAGTAGTGCAGACTTAGTAACTTGTTTGACAGTGTTGAGGGAATTCTTTGTTTAGCAGAGTGATGGCGTTTGGGGAAAAAACTGTTCTTGTGTCTAGTAGTTCTGGTGTGCAGTGCTCTGTAGCGTCGTTTTGAGGGTAGTTTATGTTCAGGATGTGAGGGGTCTGTAAATATTTTCTGAGTTGGCACAGAAAGAACATTCTTTGTTGTGCTTTTTTAATGATGTTTTTGATGTTAGCTGTCCATTTTAGATCTTGCAATATGATAGAACCTAGAAATTTGAAGTTCTCCACTGTTGATACTGTGTTGTCTAGTATTGTGAGAGGTGGAAGTATGGAAGGGTTTCTCCTAAAGTCTACCACCATTTCTACGGTTTTGAGTGTGTTCAGTTCCAGATTGTTTTGGTTGCACCACAAGGCTAGTAGTTCGACCTCTCATCTATATGCGGATTCGTCATTGTCTCGAATGAGACCAATCACTGTTGTGTCATCTGCGAACTTCAGTAGCTTAACAGATGGATCATTGGAGATGCAGTCATTGGTATACAGAGAGAAGAGAAGTGGGGAGAGCACACAGCCTTGGGGGGCCCCTGTGCTAATTGTACAGGTATTTGATGTGATCTTGCTTAGCTTCACCTGCTGCTTCCTGTTTGTTAGGAAGCTTATGATCCACTTACAAGTGAGTTCAGGTACCTGTAGCTGGTTCAGCTTAGTTAGAAGAGTGTCTGGAATGATGGTATTGATCTTGCGCAATCCTGCATAAAATCTGGCCATGTCCAACAACCTCTGCTTCGTCTACGCACAGCAACATCTTTTGGATTTTTGGGCGATCTTGATATCCCAGCTCAACCCTGAGACCCTGTCCGGGGTGTTGAAGCCCAACTGCACATACCAGGGTGTGATTGAAGCCACACAACTTTATTCTGCACAGAAGGATGATATGTTGAGACTCTGGAAAGAGTGCGGAGAAGAGCAACTAAGGTGACCAAAGGCCTGGAGACTAAAAGATAAGAGGAACGGCTGCGGGATTTGGGTTTGGCCAGTCTAGAGAAAAGAAGGATTGGGGAGGGGGGACATGATAGCAGTGTTCCAGTATTTGAGGGGCTTCCCCGAAGAAGTGGAAGAGGTCCCCCTATCCTCCTAAGCACCTGAATAAGGCAGGACAGGAAGCAACGGAGGGAAACTAGTCAAGGAGAGAAGCAACCTGGAATTAAGGAGAAACTTCCTAACAGTGAGGACAATTAACCAGTGGAACAGCTTGTCACCAGAAGTTGTGGGTGCATCACTGGGGGTTTTAAAATGAGATTGGACAACCATTTGTCTGAAATGGGATAGGGTCTCCTGCCTGAGCAGGGGGCTGGACTAGAAGACCTTCAAGGTCCCTTCCAACTGTCTTATTCTGTATTCCTCTCAGAGTCCATCTGTTATTGTTGCTTACAAGCAACCGAAGCACAAAACTCACAAACTTGAACGTCATGTGTTACCCGCTTTTGCCACACTTTGGCTAAAACTCCTATACCCTTTACAAGGGCCTCTGGTGGCTCAGCAGATTAAGTCTGTCTGTTATTAACACAGCTGCCTGCAATTACTGCAGGGTCGAGTCCCACCAGGCCCAAGGTTGACTCAGCCTTCCATCCTTTATTTTTAAATCAGTCTCAATATCTCGATTTCTTCTCCCTTCTCATTACAATGTTTTTAAAAAAATTTCCAGCTGGCCTTCAGCAATAAACAGTAGACAGAGAATTGTAACACTTTCGTTTTCAACTGCGTAGCTCATTAAAGAACGATCGCCATTTTCACTTTGAAGTCAAATCCAAAACTTAAAAAAAAAATAATAACAGGGAATTGATTGATTACTTTCTTTTATAATTAGAGCTCTCCTGTTTCTGTTCAGTCCGGTATTATCTTCTTTAAGTTAAAATTGGTCCCGGAAGTTGGTCGCGGCAATTAGGTCTGCCGGAGCAGGAAAAAAGCCTCAGATCTGGAGCACTTTGAAGTTCTGAGGGGGCTTAACCCTTCGAGCCCCCTGGTATCTTCCAGGAGCTCTAGGGAAGCTCTACCTCTGCTTCCTTTTGCTCACCACCGCTTCTTCTCCTGAAGAGGGGGGTTTCCGAACTGCTGGACAGCTGATTGTCGCTGTCTTAGCAGTCCAACATGATCCAGAGGTTGGTGACCAGAAAGATCACCTCCATTGCCAACGGAGCCAACCAGGAAGCCTTCCATCCTTTATATGGTAGGTAAAATGAGGACCCAGATTGTTGGGGGGGCAATAAGTTGACTTTGTAAATTATAGAGTGAGACTATTGCTTAACACAATGTAAGCCGCCCTGAGTCTTCGGAGAAGGGCGGGATATAAATTCAAATAAAAAAAAAATACGAAGGTTTTTCTTTGAAGACGTTTCGCTTCTTATCTAAGAAGGTTCTTCAGCTCTTTGGGACAACCATGACCTGGATGACTAAGAATCTCCACAGACATTTACAAATTCTAAGGTTAACTGCAATATTAAAAAGGTAAAGGTTCCCCTCGCACGTATGTGCTAGTCGTTCCTGGCTCTAGGGGGCGGTGCTCCTCTTTGGCTCCAAAGCCGAAGAGCCAGCGCTGTCCGAAGACGTCTCCGTGGTCATGTGGCCGGCAGGACTCAACGCCAAAGGCGCACGGAACACTCTTCCCTTCCCACCAAAGGTGGTCCCTATTTTTTCTACTTGCATTTTTTACGTGCTTTCGAACTGCTAGGTTGGCAGAAGCTGGGACAAGTAGGGAGCTCACCCCGTTACACGGCAGCACTAGGGATTCGAACCGCTGAGCTGCCGACCTTTCGATCGACAAGCTCAACATCCTAGCCCCTGAGCCACTGTGTCCCAACTGCAATATATTTCATAATATAATGATCACTTCAGCAAGTCCTACGTTGTACAGGTAATCCTCCACGTACAATTCGTTTAGTGACCGTCCAAAGTTACAACACCATTGGAAAAGGTGACTTATGACCATTTTTCACACTTAACGACTGTTGCAGCCTCCCCATGATCACCTGATCAAAATCCGGACGCTTGGCCACTGACTCGTATTTATGACGGTCGCAGTGTCCAGGGGTCACGTGATCCCCTTTTGCGACCTTCTGACTAGCCAAGTTCAGATTCACTTAACAACTGTGTCACTAACTTAACAACTGCAGTGATGCCCTTGTGGCAAGCGAGGTCGTAAAATGAGGCAAAACTCCAGAATTTTCGGGTTCCATTGCGGTCGTACGTGGAGGACTAGCCATATATCGAATTGCACGTTCTTGCCAGTCGCTCTGATAAGGCATTGGCTCCGAAGTTTTCGTTAAAAGTCAGACGAATAATCATATTATGCCTTGGTTGATTGATTGACAGCCTGGTTCTTTATCCAGGATGAAAGCAAGGGAACAAATGAGCTTTGGATTCTTTCAGCTGGGGGGGTGTGTGTGGAAAAACCCACCATTTTTTTTAAGAGGGAGTTGTAAAGCTGTTGAGGGAAGCCTCTTCTCCATCCGTTTGCTGACTCAGCAGCGAGGAAGATCTGGCCTTCATCAAGGTCAGAGAGAAAGAAATTCACAAAGGATTGAAGGTTTTGCAAATCCTCGGGCTTTGATCCGGCCGCCCCTGGAGGGGATTTTTAAGTCCAAAGGGTTACCACGCTCCATCTAAAAGAGGCCGCCTCCTCAGTCCCGTTACGGGACGTTCCAGGATCTCGTTTACACATTGCAAGCTCGTTTTGTTCTTAAAGTCTTTTTTTTTTTTTTAATTATCTGCAGAGAAAATAAACGAGCGCTCCAGGGTCTACAAAACCTGTATCGATTCAGAATAGAATAGCAGAGCGGGAAGGGGCTTTGGAGGTCTTCTAGTCTAGCCCCCTGCTCAAGCAGGAGACCCTATGCAAGGGGTCTGCAACTTTAAACACCCAAAGAGCCATTTGGACCCGTTTCCCACAGAAAAGAAAATACCGGGAGCCACAAAACCCTTCCCGTGCCTGACTATTTTTTGAGCCGCCACAAAACTAGCATCAGTAGTTGAATTAAATGTTCTGTTTTCTTCTGAAACTTTTCTTTTGTTGGATTTATCCATGATTGGCCTACCGGGGGTTGAAAAGCTCAATAAATCACATGCCGGGGACTGTCGCACATTGGCAGTTGTGACACATATTTTGAGTGACAGGGAGTCGCAGCAGAGGGGTGAAAGAACCACATGCGGGTCCAGAGCCGCAGGTTGCTGACCCCTGCCCCTATCCCATTTCAGACAAGTGGCTGTCCAGTTTCTTCTTTAAAAACCTCCAGTGATGGAGCACCCACAACTTCTGGTAGCAAGCTGTTCCACTGGTTAATTGTCCTCACTGTTAGGAAGTTTCTCCTAAATTCCAGGTTGCTTCTCTCCTTGATTAGTTTCCATCCATTGTTTCTTGTCCTGCCCTCTGGTGCTTTGGAGGATAGGTTGACCCCCCCCCTCTTCTTTGGGGCAGCCCCTCAAATACTGGAAGGCTCTTATCATGTCCCCCCCCCCAGTCCTTCTTTTCTTTAGACTAAATCATTTCCGAATGGGACTCTCTGTTATAAAACCTAGAAAAAAATAGAACAGAATTCTTCAGCCTGTTGAGTAACTGATGGGTAGCATTGATTACTTTCTGACTAATATATGCATCATGCGCCGTTTTGGGTATTTTTCCTGTTCATTTTCAAACCATCGGTGTATACTTCAGGAGAACATAAATCTCTTTTTGAAAAGAAAAGGGAAAGCGGGGGGTCCCCCAGAAGAAAATTAACATTTGAAATAGCTCGAATCCAAAAAGGACCCAATGTAGCAGATAAGAAGATCACCTGGAAGTACAATAAAGCTTGCTTTATTGAAGAGGCCCAATAGATGTGGAATAATCAGGGATTTTTTTTTGCATTTGATTTCATATTACAGCAGGTGTAATGTGTAATGTACAGCCTCCAAAGGCCTTCCTTTAATGGCGGTTTGGTACAGGAAGTTCTCGCTTTATGGCCACTGAAGGAAAAAGGAGGAGGAGGAGTGTGTGGTCCCTGATAATCTCTGAGCTAGGTTCTTTTCTTGAAGATGTTTCATGACTCAACTAGGGAATGTTATCAGTGCTAGAAGGGAGTGGGGTTTGTAGAAAGGAGGAGGAGGATTACTGTGGGGTCCCTGATGCTCTCTGACTCTTTTCTTGCAGATGTTTCATGACCCAACTAGGGAACATCATCAGTGCTAGTAGGGAGGGGGGGTTGCTCTCTTTATTCAGTAGTGCTTTGTTCTGTCAGTGTTGGTGGGTTCATTGATTAGGCTAATGTTTACTGTTGGATTATTTGTCTGAGTTGGTCGTTCCTTGGTTTGGGGACATTGTTTACATCTTGGTTTTGTTCCAAGTATTAATCTGGATGTTAATCTCTGCTCATCCGGGTGCGGATTGCTGGAAAGCTGGTGTGTTTTTGGACGATTTGTTTACTACTTAGGTTTTCGATGATTTCTTGTGAATGGGGGTGTAAACGTCATTTATCTCTACGTCCCTGTTGATGGCCCGTTTGTCTGAGGGCCAGAACTTCCAGGAATTCTCTGGCATTTTTGGCTTGGTTTAGGATGCTCACCTCTTCCCACTGTTGAAAGTATGAAAATGCTTTTTATCCTGCTGAGCATGTGAGTTTTAATGCAGTAGTATTTTAACTTTTCTCCTTTTTTTCTGGAAATTAGAAAAAAGCACAAAATGGGGTCTGCGTATCTTTTTTTCTTCCTTCCTTCCTTCCTTCCTTCCTTCCTTCCTTCCTTCCTTCCTTCCTCCCTCCCTCCCTCCCTTCCTTCCCTTCCTCCCTCCCTCCCTCCCTCCCTCCCTCCCTCCTTCCTTCCTTCCTCCTTCCTTCCTTCCTTCCTTCCTCCTCCTCCTCCTTCCTTCCTTCCTTCCTTCCTCCTCCTCCTCCCTCCCTCCCTCCTTCCTTCCTTCCTTCCTCCTTCCTTCCTTCCTTCCTCCTCCTCCTCCTCCTCCCTCCTTCCTTCCTTCCTTCCTTCCTCCTCCTCCCTCCCTCCCTCCTTCCTTCCTTCCTCCTTCCTTCCTTCCTTCCTTCCTTCCTTCCTCCTCCTTCCTTCCTTCCTTCCTTCCTTCCTCCTCCTCCCTCCTCCTTCCTTCCTTCCTTCCTTCCTTCCTTCCTTCCTTCCTTCCTTCCTTCCTTCCTCCTCCTCCTCCTCCTCCTTCCTTCCTTCCTTCCTTCCTTCCTTCCTCCTTCCTCCTCCCTCCTTCCTTCCTTCCTTCCTTCCTTCCTTCCTTCCTTCCTTCCTCCTTCCTCCTCCCTCCTTCCTTCCTTCCTTCCTTCCTTCCTTCCTTCCTTCCTTCCTCCTCCTCCTCCTTCCTTCCTTCCTTCCTTCCTCCTCCTCCTCCTCCCTCCTTCCTTCCTTCCTTCCTTCCTTCCTTCCTTCCTTCCTTCCTTCCTTCCCTTCCTCCCTTCCTCCCTCCCTCCCTCCCTCCTTCCTTCCTTCCTTCCTTTGTCAATCATATATAAGATAACAGGTAAAACATAATTTGGATACATGAAAAGTGTCAGCTTTCCAGAAAAACCCCCTGGGTGATTTGGACTGTCAAAAAGAATAAGAAAAAAGGAATTTTAGGACAGGAACGGTAGGCACGCAGGTGCGCTTATGCACGCCCCTTACAGACCTCTTAGGAATGGGGTGAGGTCAATAGTAGATAGTCTTTGGTTAAAGTTTTGGGGGTTTGGGGAAGAATTAGATTTGGCATCTTTTGGAGAAAATAAACTGGTGTTTACGGATCAGCCCTAATCTTCTGCTCTAAAATGTATAAAATCAATGGAGAAGTGTTGGATCTTTGAGGAGGGTTATGAGAATGCAACCCTTGACATTTTTCAACCAGAGTTTAAAGGCTTACCATGCTGTCTGATTATGGTTTATTTAATGAGTGTTCTGGATACAGTCCGGCAGTTTTCTTGGCTGGCCTACAGAGTTCTCTCCGATATATATATTAGTTCCTTCTTTTCTAATACTTTGTTCCTCGTTTTCTCATTATATATTTTGGAAAGAATATAAAAAAGAGATTATGCAAATAAAAGAATCAAGTGTGGGTCATAAAACAGAGGCAGAGAAGCGACACCTTCTGAAATATAAAACGGACACATTCTAATACAGCATTAAAAATTAAACATAAAATTTAAACAGAAGTACCCGGTTGACAGAATTCTGGTCATTAAAAAGGATAGCAAATAGTAAAAACATACAGTAGCGTACGTTATATAGGTAGTCCTCGACTTATGGCCACAATTGAGCTCAAAATTTCTGTTGTTAAGAGTTCAGAAGGAGTTGATTGTTTGGAAAAAATTGCAATTATCTTTGCTGGGGAGAATTGCTGCTATTAAAATGAATGTTTTACCTAGATTTTTATTCCTCTTTCAGATGATACCAATAATTAAGAAAGATAAGAATCTTGAGGAATGGCAGAAGGGAATTAACAAATTTGTATGGGAAGGTAAAAAAGCTAGGGTTAAAATGAAAATAATTCAAGATTCTCGGGAAAGGGGAGGTTTAAAAATGCCTAATTTTAAATTATATTATGAAGCAGCTGCTCTCTCTGCAATAAGTGATTGGTTTAATTTAACAGAGGACAGAATTTTGAATATAGAAGGTTATGATTTGTTATATGGATGGCATGCATATTTAATTTATGACAAAAAGTGGATAAGGCCTTTAAAAATCATGTGCTAAGAAATGCCCTTCATGTGTTTGGAAAAATACTCTTATAAACTAAATTATAAGGTTCCTATATGGGCAAGTCCTAGACATACAGTAGAAAATATAAACATAGAACAGAAGCAGGAAATGATTACATATAAAGATCTTTTGTATACTGAAAGAGGTAATTTGCAGTTAAAATCTCTGCAAGTATTAAGAGAGGAAGGAAAAAATTATACTTGGTTTCAATATGAGCAATTACATGCTAGATGGAAGGAGATCAAAAATTGGTATAGAGCAGAACGAGGGAAATTTGGTAAAGCAAATTAGAAATCAGTCTCAGGAGCATATAAAGAGATTGTATAATGTGTTACTTGAAATAGATTCTGAAAGGGACTTGGTAAAGGACTGTATGATAAAGTGGGCACAAAATTTTCAGGAGCCAATATTATTGGAAACGTGGGAAAAATTTGGGTTAGAAATGTTAAATTCACGAGCACAGAATCTGAGGAAAATTTTTATAAAATGTTTTATAGATGGCATCTAGATCCTAAAAATTATCGTGTATGTATCCAGAAATGCAAGCAAAATGTTGGAGATGTAATTGTGATGACGCTACATATTTTCACATTTGGTGGACTTGTAAGGACATAAAGGCCTTTTGGATAAAAATTTGGTGGATTTTACAAAATGTTCTGAAAAAGAAGATAAAGTTCCTGCCGCAATTTTTCTTGTTGGGAATTATTACGGATTGTACAGTAATTGAGACTAAATTGATTTTAAATCTAATAACTGCAGCAAGATTACTAATAGGACAATATTGGAAGAAAAAAGAAGTACCAACAATACAAGAATGGATATTGAAAGTTGCCAATTTGGCTGAGATGGCGAAGATATCAGCCTTTTTGAAAGACAATACGCAAGAAAGATACTTAAAGGAATGGAAAAAATGGATTGACTATATTCAACGCAGATATAAGACTAAGAGTTATCAGACTGTTTTGAATGATTATGATGTATTATTTTGATTGCTTTTGGGGAAGTTAGGAATTGATGATTGTAGGGGTATAATTAAGTTGGGACGAAAACTTTTAGCATATGTTTGTTTTACTTTTAACTATACCTTGTGCTCGTTCCGGGAAGTCGGGGGAGGGGTTGCGAAGGAGGGGAGGAGGGGGAAAGGGGGAAAAAAAATTTTTGTAAAACTTTTTGAATAAAAAAAAAAAAAAAAATTTCTGTTGTTAAGCGAGATAATTATGTTCCCCTTTATGACCTTTCATGCCACAGATGTTAAGTAAATCCGGGAATGGGTTATTTTATCCTATTATTTTATTAATTTATTATATGATTCTCTATTTTATTAGTTTTATTGCTTTGTATATGAGGTTTTTATATATAATAGAATAGAATTCTTTATTGGCCAAGTGTGATTGGACAACAAGTAATTTGTCTTGGTGCAGAGGCTCTCAGTGTATATAAAAGAAAAGGTACCTTCATCAACGTACAGCACTTACAACACTTAATGATAGTCATCGGGTACAAATAAGCAATCAGGAAACAATATCAATATAAATCATAAGGATTGCCAGCAGCAAAGTTACAGTCATTCAGTCATAAGTGGAAAGAGATGGGTGATGGGAACGGTGAGAAGATTAATAGTAGTGCAGATTCAGTAAATAGTCTGACAGTGTTGAGGGAATTATTTGTTTAGCAGAGTGATGGCCTTCGGGAAAAAACTGTTCTTGTGTCTAGTTGTTCTGGTGTGCAGTGCTCTATAGCGTCGTTTTGAGGGTAGGAGTTGAAACAGTTTATGTCCTGGATGCGAGGGATCTGCAAATATTTTCACGGCCCTCTTCTTGATTCGTGCAGTATACAGGTCCTCAATGGAAGGCAAGTTGGTAGCAATTATTTTTTCTGCAGTTCTAATTATCCTCTGAAGTCTGTGTTTTTCTTGTTGGGTTGCAGAACCGAACCAGACAGTTATAGAGGTGCAAATGACAGACTCAATAATTCCTCTGTAGAATTGGATCAGCAGCTCCTTGGGCAGTTTGAGCTTCCTGAGTTGGCGCAGAAAGAACATTCTTTGTTGTCCTTTTTTGATGACGTTTTTGATGTTCGTTGTCCATTTTAGATCTTGTGAAATGTTAGAACCCAGAAATTTGAAGGTTTCTACTGAGGTTTTTATATTCTTGTAAGCCGCCTTGAGTCACCCTGCAATTGGTGACTCAATATACTTTTTCTAAAGTAAATAAGTAAATGAGCAAGTAAATGAATAGATGGGTGGATGAATCAGTCAATGCAGCTGTTAAGTGAGCCATGCGGTTGTTAAGTGAATCTGTCTTCCTTGATTTGACTTTGCTTGTCGGAAGCCGGCTGGGAAGGTTGCAAAATGGGAATCCAGGATGCTGCAGCTGTCATAAGTTCATGCCAGTTGCCAAGTGCAAGGGCCTCTGTGGCTCAACAGGCTAATGCAGTCTGTTATTAACAGCAGCTGCCTGCAATTACTGCAAGTTCAAGCCCCACCAGGCCCCAGGTTGACTCAGCCTTCCATCCTTTATAAGGTAGGTAAAATGAGGACCCAGATTGTTGGGGGCAATAAAAGTTGACTTTGTATATAAATATACAAATAGGATGAAGACTATTGCTTGACATAGTGTAAGCCGCCCTGAGTCTTCGGAGAAGGGCGGGATATTAAATGCAAATTTAAAAAAAAAAAGTGTCGATCACATGACCGTGAGTGATGCTGCACGGATCAGAAATGTGAAAAAAAAACACCTGTCATTTGTTGCAATGCTGTTATAACTTTGAACAGTCACTAAACGAACGGTTGTAAGTTGAGGAATACCTGTATAGCAAATCAATATAAGGAAACCGAGATAAGTTTGTTTCCTGAAAAATCTTCCATTCAGGCAGTAACTAGGTCAGGCTTTTTGCTCAAATAAAGCTGGCCAGGTGCACCTACCAAGACTTTGGTGACAATGCCGGGTTGAGTAACGGAACTGCAGAGTTGGAAGGGACCTTGTAGGTCATCTAGTCCAACCCCTGCCCAAGCAGGAGACCTTATACCATTCCAGACAAATGGCAGTGCAGTCTCTTCCTAAAAATCTCCAGTGATGAAGCATCCACAACTTCTGGTGGCAAGGAGTTCCACTGGTTAATTGTCCTCCTTCTCAGGAAACATCAGAAAAAATAGAATGGACAACTATTTGACTGGGATCATAAAAGGACTTGTGGGTGTATGCATTATTTGTTTGTTTGTTTGTTTGTTTATTTTCTTGTCATGTTTATGTCGTGCCGGGTGAAATCTACTTACCTTCCTTCCTGGTTAAAACCAGGAAGTAACGACAGCCGGGCAGGTGGGTAGAGCCTCGCACCGCGATTGCTACCGGTTCTCCGAACTACCAGCCAAGATCGTACGGGATCGTGTGATCCGGTCTGAACCGGGAGCATTTCACCTCTGATGTAGTGTATATTGGAGGTTGTCGTGTCCCCCTCCCCCTCCGACAGCCGGGTCTGGGAAGTCCGTATCAAGCGTGGCCACGAAGCCTCTGCAGCTTTGCCAAAGTCCTGTCAGATTTCTCACGGCAGGCAGGAATCCAAGGTGTGACTTCAGCAAACCAGATGAGACTTTGCTTGACTCAAGGAATGCCAAAAAGCAGATCCTTTATATAGGCTATGGGGTGTGGCTCCATGACTCAGCACTTATCCAGGCCTGCCCCTCCCTTCCTTCTGCTGACGTCGCCTCTCAGATCTCCGGAAGCGAGGATCCTCCCACTTTAGATTGTCTTCTGCTGTTTGAGAAAGGGAGGGGTCAGAAGGAGTAGGTCCGGGTAATTCCAATCCCTGGCTGACTTCCTCTGATGGCTGTGGCCAGGGCTGGGGGCTGGAGGCATGCCAGGCCGTTCCTCTTCATTATCAGACTCTGACTCTTAATCCGATAGCAGGCCCGGCAGGAGGGGGGAGGGGCCCGGCTGAGGAGAGGAGGGAGGACAGAGGTGGTGACTCTTTGAGAGCTGCATGCCAATCAGTGTACATTTAAAGTGACAATAAAGTCATTCTAAGTTAAGTTCTAAGACTTCTGCTTTGGGGAGGGGGTTGGTCTAGAACAAGGGTCTCCAACCTTGGCCAGTTTAAGACTTGTGGACTTCAACTCCCAGAATTCCTCAGCCAGCTTTCCAAGAGACTTGGAACTCTGGGAGTTGAAGTCCATAAGCTAAAGTTGCCCAGGTTGGGGACCCCTGGTCTAGAAGACCCCTATGGAAGACCTTTTCCACCCCTCCTGCTTCTGTGATTCTATGATTCTAATCGGCCCTTTTGTTTGAGATATCTCTATTTTAAGGACCGTCTTACCGTGTTCATCGGTTTCCCATCATGAAACGGAGAGAAATTACACCTTCACGGCGAGAGAGATGTTTCGAGGGCTACATAAGCGGGTCTCCATGAGTGCTGCGGTGGCCTAGAGGTGGCGCTCTCAGCTCACAATCCGGAGGCTGTGAGTTCGATCCTAGGTAGAGGCCAGTGGTGGGTTTCAAAAATTTTACTACCGGTTCTGTGGGTGTGGCTTGGTGGGTGTGGCATGGCTTGGTGGGCGTGGCTTGATGAGCATGGCTTGGTGGGCGTGGCAGGGGGGGAGGATACTGCAAAATCTCCATTCCCTTCCCACTCCTGGGGAAGGATACTGTAAAATCTCAATTTCCTCCCGATCAGCTGGGACTTGGGAGGCAGAGAATAGATGGGGGCGGGGCCAGTCAGAATTTTTACTACTGGTTCTCCAAACTACTCAAAATTTCTGCTACCGGTTCTCCAGAACCTGGTCAGAACCTGCTGAAACCCACCTGTGGTAGAGGCAGATATTTCTCTCTCTCTGGGCACAATGAGAATATACCAGTATCTGCTGAACGAAACTCCGCATTGGCAACAGGAAGGGCATCCGGCCAGTAAAAACATTCTGCTAGCTCCATTCAGTTGCCCAGACTCCACCCTGCAAGGGATTATGGGGCTGTTAGATGATGGTGGTTGTGGTGATGATGATGATAGGGTCTCAAAGGGCCAGGTGTGACCTGGGGCTGCAGGCTGCAGTGCCAACTCCCGATTCTTGCCAGTGATGTCCACAGCTCAGGAAAAAAATTATTTCCCTCTTCCTCTCTCCTGGCAGGAGTTGAGCAGCCCTTCTTAAGTCGATGTAATTGAATTACCGAGCCGCTGTACCTTTTTCAGACTGAATTAGAAGGCTAATGGGCTATGTTGTCATCTTCTAATTTTATTCTTCTCGGCTGAACCTCCTGGGGTGGAGGGTGGAGGAGGAGGGAACAAAGTTATGAATTCATCTTCTGTTTTTGAAGAAGGAGAGAAAGAAAGAAAAAATCAGTAAGAAACATAGCGCAGCCTTGTAGAATAAGGAGCAATTGACTCCTGGCAAGAAAAGGAGAATTTGCATCTCATGAGGTTCTGCTTTGGTCTCCAGTCAGGGATGGAAGACTCATAAGGCTGGAAGGGACCCTCGAGGTCATGTAAACCAGCCCCTTTGCTCAGGGCTGGGTCTACTACAGAATCTCTGCCACATGGCCATCCGTGGTCTCCATGAAGGCTTCTGAAGGAGGAGGACAACTCCCCGCCACGATTTAGCCTCTTCCACAGAGAAATGACTTGTACATCAAGGTAACAGGTAGCAGAGTTGGAAGGGACCTTGGAGGTCATCTAGTCCAATCCCCCTTGGCTCACGCAAGAAGGGTCTTCTTGTGGTCTACCTTGGACCTCTGCAGAGAATCAGAAAGATGACCTTGATGGAGATATCCAGGCTTTCCTTGACCAGGCAAAACAAAACAAAAAAGCAATGAAGTATTTTTAAAGTCCAGAGCATCTGGATAGCATCCAGAAATCTTTCAGACCAAAGTCACTGGAGTGTAAGGAGGAGGAGGGGAGCCACCGAGGGCCAGAAGTACAAGATTGATGTCAGCTGCACGAGGAAGAACCTGACCATGAAATCATCTCTCGAGGAAGGCTCAAGTTTACTTTTATGGAGATGAGCTACAATTACAGAATCTTGCAAGCAGCCAAAATAGAATAGAATAGAATAGAATTTTTTTTTATTGGCCAAGTGTGATTGGACATACAAGGAATTTGTCTTGGTGCAGATGCTCTCAGTGTACATAAAAGAAAAGATACGTTTGTTAAGGTACAACATTTACAACACAATTGATGGTCAATATATCAATATAAATCATAAGGATTGCCAGCAACAAGTTATAGTCATACAGTCGTAAATGGAAAGAGATTGGTGATGGGAACTATGAGAAGATTAATAGTAGTGCAGATTCAGTAAATAGTTTGACAGTGTTGATGGAATTCTTTGTTTAGCAGAGTGATGGCCTTCGGGAAAAAACTAATACAAAAAAAAAAGCTAATACAATATTTGGATGTATAAACAGAGGCGTAGAATCAAAATCACGTGAAGTGTTAGTACAGTGAAGTACTAACTTCACTGGTAGTACAGTGTTAGTACAGTGAAGTGTTGTAAAGCCTTAGTAAGGCCACACCTGGAATCCTGCATCCAGTTTTGGTCACCAGAATACAACAAAGATGTTGAAACTTTAGAAAAAGTGCAGAGAAGAACAACTAGGATGATTAAAGGCCCGGAGGCTAAAACATAGGAAGAAGAGCTGGAAGATTTGGGTCTAGCTAGTCTAGAGAAAAGAAGGACTAGGGGGGATATGACAGCAATATTCCAGTATTAGAGGGGCTGCCCCAAAGAAGAGGGAGTCAAGCTATTCTCCAAAGCACCAGAAGGCAAGACAAGGAGCAACGGATGGAAACTCATCAAGGAGAGAAGCAACCTGGAATTAAGGAGAAACTTCTTAGCAGTGAGAACAATTAACCCGTGGAACTGCTTACCACCAGAAGTTGTGGCTGCTTCATCACTGGAGGCATTTAAGAAAAGACCGGACAGCCACCTGTCTGAAATAGTATAGAGTCTCCTTCTTGAAAAGGGAGGTTGGACTAGATGACCTCCAAGGTCCCTTCCAGCTCTATTCTCAATTGAACTGAATTGATTGTGTTGGACCAGGGGTGAAATCCAGTAGGTTCTGACAGGTTCTGGAGAACCGGTAGTGGATATTTTGAGCAGTTTGGAGAACCGGCAAATACCAGCTCTGGCTGGCCCCAGAGTGGGGTGGGAAAGGGGATTTTGCAGTATCCTTCCCCTGCCCACGCCCACCAAGCCACGCTCACCAAGCCACACTGTGCCCACCAAGCCACGCCCACGGAACTAGTAGTAAAAAAATTTGGACTTCACCACTGTTCCACCCCCTTTGTATACTCCAGTGAATCAGGGCGGCCTCTTTCTGAGTGCCTTCCTTCCTGATGATAAAGGAGAATATTTGTATCTCAGGGATGACACGAGGGGCCCTTGGTGTCCTCTGAGTTGGCTAGTTTTCTTGCAGACGTTTCATGACCCAGTTAGGTAACATCATCAGGGCTAGGAAGGAGTGCTGTTTGATGTCAGTTTATATTCTGAAGTCTGGGTTGTCTTGGAGATTCTTTGGTTGGGCTGTTTGCTGTTGGCTTCTTTCTTTGGCAGTTCCTTGATCGGGGCGTTGTCTGAAGTTGACCTTGGAATTAAACTGTGATGATCTGGGATTACTGGTGGAGAGGTGCTAGGTTTCGGGATTTTTTTTGTCTTCTTTTGGGCTGGTTGATTGTTTCTTTTGTGTAGTCTATAGATGTTGTTAATGCCTGTGTGTCTATTGGCAGCTGATTTGTCAAGAGCGCCAGGCTTCTAGATATTCTCTGGTGTTTTTGGACTGCATTCAAGTGGGGATTGGACCTTGTGGTTTCTACACGAGGATTCCAGGCTAATACCCCACTTGACTCCTCCTCCCAGCTGAGACAGTCTCACTCGGGGAGCTTCCAACTTTCTTCCTTTCATTTAAATAAAATCAGGGGGCGTCCTGGGAGCTGTGTGTGTGTATTGTGCACGCCTCTCTCTCTCTCTCTCTCTCTCTGTGTGTAGTTGCATTTTAGATCCCTTCTGGTGCTGTTTCTCTGCCTACTTGGGGGGCTGCTTTGATGTGTGTCAAGAACATGAAATCATTTTTCTGACATTTGCTAATCGCCTCGCCTGCCCTCCCTCTTTCCGTCGTCCCTTTTGTTGGGTCCCTTCCTTCTTTTTTTTGTTCCCTCCTGAGCTTTTCTATCCCCATCAGCGGAGGAAATGACAGCAAATTAGAAACGCAAATCTCTCACAAAGCCACCCACACTAACCGAGCCCTCCGCCACCCAACCTCCCACAAACGAGCTGTTCCGATGAGTGCCGACTCGCGGCAGCAACCCACAACGCTAGAAAAGGAAAAACGGACCGCATATGTAACATCTTTCAACAAAATGGACACCCACACAACTTTATATAAGGGTGCCTGACCCACTCAGCCTGCTACAGCACAATTATTGCAAAAAAAAGGATAATACTGACTGGCTTCTAGAAATTCCTTGGCGCTTTTGGACTGCATTCAAGGGAGGGGATGGGTCCTTGCTGACTTGTGCCTACATAAGGATTCCAGATTAATACCCCACTTGACTCCTCCTCCCGTGTGAGACAGTCTCTCTCTGGCAGCTTCTGGCTTTCTTCCTTTCCTGTCATTCCCCCATCGGAGCCCGAAGCCACAGAGGAGGATGAGCCGGAACTGGGGCCGACAGAGACTGATGGGGCGGGCTCGTTTCAGCTCTATTCTGATTGATTGATTGAATGTCTTCTTCATAAAGCCCCGAAGTAGGACCAGAACCAATGGATGGAAGTTTTACAGAGAGAAAATGAGGAGGATTTTGCTGGCTGTGACAGCTATGAAGGAGAGGAACAAGCCTCCCTTCTGGACAAGGGGCTTGTGACCGAGGCCCAAGTAGTGATTACCAAACACAATTCAGTCCTCAACAAACTTGTTTTATTAAAACAGCTGAGAATTAATTCATTCTCAACTCCAAAACAAAATTCTTCCTAAACAGTCCTTCGGCCTTATCACCAACCTTTGTTGTCTTTGGCAACCTGCCAAAGGCTTTTCTTGGCAAAACCCCCGCAAAGTTCAAGAGACACTGACAAGAAGCAATGGAATCAACATTGCTTTTCCACAAAGAACCCAACGGCTCGTCGCTACTCTTTTAAGCCTTATGGGAGGAGCCAATCATCTCATAGCCTTACTCCCGAGTTGTCCTTTTTGCTTCAGCTGCTCTTGCCTTCTGGCAGCTCTTCGCACGCATGCACTAGGAACAGGCTCCTCCTGTTCCTCTGCCTCTCTGCTGTCCGCCTCTGGAGGCTCCGGAGTCTGCGCATCGCTCCCAGATGGCTCTGGCCCCCTCTCTGCCTCTGACGCAGAGCCCTCATCCGGGCCTTCCCCTGACTCCAGGACTGGCCCATGTTCCTCTCCAGCCTCCTCACTGTCCGACTCAGCTGCCAGGTCCGTAGGCTGCTGGCGGACCGCAACAAAGGGGGTTGGAGTAGATGACCTCTGAGGACCCTTCTACGGGAAAACTCTCCTGTTCCGGCTGTAGGAATCCACATAGGAGAAAAATCCAGAGAAGCTGGAGACAAGACAATACCAGATGTGGAAGGCAGGATGTTTGTACAGAAGTTAAAAACACAACACAATAGCCAGAAACACATCCCTGGAAAAAAAAAATCTATTTATTTCCCCCCCTTCGTTGTAGTGCAAATTTGCTTTCTCCAATTGAGTGTGAACCGGGGCGGAGAAGCAAAACAGCCCCCGGGAGCATTTCTGCCTCTGCTGCTAATCCTGTTTTCAACAACCGTCTGCCTTTTGGTGCGCAAGCAGAATTTTGGCTGTTACATTTAAGTGCCGACAAATCTTTCTATAATTTGGCTGGGCTGAAGGGTTTTTAAAAAAGGGAAAAAAGGCTAAAACGCCGCTGGCTGATCTTGTAGCCTGCTGTAATCCTGTTTCCCATTTTCTAATTATGCAGATTTTTAAGGCATTATTTACAGGGAATGAGTGTTTTCTGCAGTGTTTCTCAACCTTGGTGACTTTAAGTCCCATGAACTTCAAGTCCCAGAATTCCCCAGCCAGCCAGAACTTTGATGGTCCTTCTGCACTGGTTGCCGGTGGTCTTCCGAGTGCAATTCAAGGTGTTGGTGATCACCTTTAAAGCGCTCCATGGCATGGGACCAGGTTACTTACGGGACCGCCTACTGCCACCAATAGCCTCCCATCGACCTGTGTGCTCCCACAGGGGGGTCTCCTCGGGGTGCCGTCAGCTAAACAATGTCGGCTGGCGGCCCCCAGGGGAAGAGCCTTCTCTGTGGGGGCACCTACCCTATGGAATGAACTGCCTCTGGGGCTACGCCTTCTTCCCGACCTCCGGGCCTTTAAGCGCGAGCTCAAGACTTTTTTGTTTCACCGAGCAGGGTTGGCCTAAGGGTAATTTTTAATGGGTGGTTTTATTTCTTGTTATTTTAATATTCGGCCTATGGATTCAGATTTTTAAATTTCAAATATTGTGTTTTAATTTTTGTATATGTCTTTTTAACTTGGCTGTAAACCGCCCTGAGCCTTCGGAGAAGGGCGGTATAGAAATGTGAATAATAAATAAATAAGGACCATCCACCCTCTTCCAACTCTATCATGCATGGCTGGCAGAATTCTGGGACTTGAAGTCCACGTGTCTTAAAGCGGCCCAGGTTGAAGCACTGGACTTAGATGGTCCTTCTGGTCTCTTCCAACTCTATCATTCATGTCTGGCAGGGGAATTCTGGGACTTGAAGTCCACGTGTCTTAAAGCGCCCAGGTTGAGAAGCACTGGACTTAGATGGTCCTTCTGGCTCTTCCAACTCTATCATGCATGGCTGGCAGGGGAATTCTGGGACTTGAAGTCCACGTGTCTTAAAGCGGCCCAGGTTGAGAAGCACTGGACTTAGATTATCTTCTGGTCTCTTCCAACTCTATCATGCATGGCTGGCAGGGGAATTCTGGGACTTGAAGTCCACGTGTCTTAAAGTGGCCCAGGTTGAGAAGCACTGGACTTAGATGGTCCTTCTGGCCTCTTCCAACTCTATCATGCATGGCTGGCAGAATTCTGGGACTTGAAGTCCACGTGTCTTAAAGCGCTCCATGGCATGGGACCAGGTTACTTACGGGACCGCCTACTGCCGCCAATAGCCTCCCATCGACCTGTGCGCTCCCACAGGGAGGGTCTCCTCGGGGTGCCGTCAGCTAAACAATGTCGGCTGGCGGCCCCCAGGGGAAGAGCCTTCTCTGTGGGGGCACCTACCCTATGGAACGAACTGCCTCTGGGGCTACGCCTTCTTCCCGACCTCCGGGCCTTTAAGCGCGAGCTCAAGACTTTTTTGTTTCACCGAGCAGGGTTGGCCTAAGGGTAATTTTTAATGGGTGGTTTTATTACTTGTTATTTTAATATTCGGCCTATGGATTCAGATTTTTAAATTTCAAATATTGTGTTTTAATTTTTGTATATGTCTTTTTAACTTGGCTGTAAACCGCCCTGAGCCTTCGGAGAAGGGCGGTATAGAAATGTGAATAATAAATAAATAAGTAAATAAATAAGGACCATCCACCCTCTTCCAACTCTATCATTCATGTCTGGCAGGGGAATTCTGGGACTTGAAGTCCACGTGTCTTAAAGCGGCCCAGGTTGAGAAGCACTGGACTTAGATGGTCCTTCTGGCCTCTTCCAACTCTATCATGCATGGCTGGCAGGGGAATTCTGGGACTTGAAGTCCACGTGTCTTAAAGCGGCCCAGGTTGAGAAGCACTGGACTTAGATGGTCCTTCTGGCCTCTTCCAACTCTATCATGCATGGCTGGCAGGGGAATTCTGGGACTTGAAGTCCACGTGTCTTAAAGCGGCCCAGGTTGAGAAGCACTGGACTTAGATTATCTTTCTGGTCTCTTCCAACTCTATCATGCATGGCTGGCAGGGGAATTCTGGGACTTGAAGTCCACGTGTCTTAAAGCGGCCCAGGTTGAGAAGCACTGGACTTAGATGGTCCTTCTGGCCTCTTCCAACTCTATCATGCATGGCTGGCAGGGGAATTCTGGGACTTGAAGTCCACGTGTCTTAAAGCGGCCCAGGTTGAGAAGCACTGGACTTAGATTATCTTTCTGGTCTCTTCCAACTCTATCATGCATGGCTGGCAGGGGAATTCTGGGACTTGAAGTCCACGTGTCTTAAAGTGGCCCAGGTTGAGAAGCACTGGACTTAGATGGTCCTTCTGGCCTCTTCCAACTCTATCATGCATGGCTGGCAGGGGAATTCTGGGACTTGAAGTCCACGTGTCTTAAAGCGGCCCAGGTTGAGAAGCACTGGACTTAGATGGTCCTTCTGGCCTCTTCCAACTCTATCATGCATGGCTGGCAGGGGAATTCTGGGACTTGAAGTCCACGTGTCTTAAAGCGGCCCAGGTTGAGAAGCACTGGACTTAGATTATCTTTCTGGTCTCTTCCAACTCTATCACGCATGGCTGGCTGGAGAATTCTGGGACTTGAAGTCCACATCAGTGGTGGGTTTCTACCGGTTCGCCCGGTTCGGGCAAATCGGTAGCAGCGGTGGCGGTGGGAGGCTCCACCCACCCACCCAGAAGTCATCACGGATGCTCTGCGCATGCGCAAAATCACCCAGTGCGCGCACGCTCACAGTTACAAACTGGTAGCAAAGGTAAGTGAAACCCACTACCGGTCCACATATCTTAAAGTCACCAAGTTTGACAAATACTGGCTTATTGTACCCAGCACTAAAGAACCACAATTCTACAGAGAAATTATTGAGTCTGTCATTTGCACCTCTATAACTGTCTGGTTCGGTTCTGCAACCCAACAAGAAAAACACAGACTTCAGAGGATAATTAGAACGGCAGAAAAAACAATGGCTACCAACCTGTCTTCCATTGAGGACCTGTATACTGCATGAATCAAGAAGAGGGCCGTGAAAATATTTACAGACCCTTCGCATCCTGGACATGAACTGTTTCAACTCCTACCCTCAAAACGACGCTATAGAGCACTGCACACCAGAACAACTAGACACAAGAACAGGTTTTTCCCAAAGGCCATCACTCTGCTAAACAAATAATTCCCTCAACACTGTCAGACTATTTACTGAATCTGCATTACTATTAATCTTCTCATAGTTTCCATCACCCATCTCTTTCCATTTATGACTGTATGACTGTAACTTGTTGCTGGCAATCCTTATGATTTATATTGATATATTGATCATCAATTGTGTTGTAAATGTTGTACCTTGATGACGTATCTTTTCTTTTATGTACACTGAGAGCCTCTGCACCAAGACAAATTCCTTGTGCGTCCAATCACACTTGGCCAATAAAATTCTATTCTATTCTACAAGCTGACCCCAGTAAGCTGTGTTCACACAACAAGACGGTTTTAATCAGAGCCGTTCTAAACCTACATGGCTCCCTTTGGTTCTAACCGAACCGTGGTTAGAATTCAAGCTTCTTTGGTCTTCCAGGTTGAGGTGCAAGGGCAGAAGAAGTCCTGCCAATGTCCACCTGGTCATGGACTGGCTTTGTCCGTCACACTTAACCTCTTTTTACAAAACCCAGCGGGCGAAACTTGCAACAAGCCAAAGTCCAAGCAAGACGCTCTGCGACACAACATGCGTTGTGAGTCCGGGAAGGAAGGGAAGCAACATTTTTGTGGGAGAAGTTAGGAAGTCAGAAACATCTCACCGTCTCCTTGTGTTTCCCTCAGTCCTTCAAGGTAGACCTGACTAGGAAACCGAGGCTAAATACGTCGGGATTCCTTGTATTGTAAAGCTATACATGGAGTCCTCGACTTAGCACTAAACCATTCATTTAGTGACCGCTCGAAGTTACAACAGCACTGAAGAAAGTGACTTAGGACCGTTTTTCACGCTTGCAACCGTTGCCGCATCCTCAGGGTCACGTGATCAGAACTTGGGCCCTTAGCCACCGGCTCATATTTACGACGGTTGCAGCGTCCCTGGGGTCACGTGATTCCCTTTTGCGACCTTCTGGCAAGCAGAGTCCACGGGGAAACCAGATTCACTTAATGACCAATGTTGCTAACTTAACGACTTCAGTGATGTACTTAACAACTGTAGCAAGAAAGGTCGTAAAACGGGGGCAAACCCCACTGAAGCAATGTCTCACTTTGCAACATAAATTTTGGGCTCAATTGTGGTCGTAAGTCGAGGACCCGCCTGTACTTTCTCGGTCTGGATTCAAAACCCGACCGTTAGTCTTGTTAGCATCTCTGTCTTCTCTTCCTCAAACTCTTTCCTCCGTTTCTCTGCCATTTTTCGTAGGTCTGTGGAATTTATTCATTTAGTTAATTAGAGCATTGATACGGCCGCCCACATCTTCACAGAAATGACTCCGGGGTCGAATGCAAAGACTTAAAACCCCTCCAACCGTTTGTGCGCCATTTGCCACTCTGAAATTATGTCTTTGATTGTATTCAGAGCAATAAAATGAGGGGTGATTCAGGCTCTCGCAGCGTTTTTGTCTTGTACACCCAAGCACACTCGCACGGAATTGGAGAGCGCTTTGTTCGTGTCGTAATTCCATCACAAAGCGAAGCGAGAAAGGATCTGTTTCGGCAGAACGCAATTTCTGACGAAGGTCCCACGGGCAGAAGCCCTCCGTGGGCACACACACACACACACACACATATGTATTTTAATTAAATTCTTTTTTCTGCAAGCCGAGATCCAAAGCGTCATTATGAGTCCTTCGTAAATCAACTGCCCTGAATTATACTCTTGAAAGGGCCTGGTGTGCAACTATGCAGAAGAATGCAAAATTTCCTCCTCCTGAAAGATCAACAGTAGAACATCTCTTAGCCACAACACCTGTCTTGGATTGTCACTGTGTGTAGAATTTGGACACGCCAAACCATGATGTAGATGTGGGAGAGAGCTCCTGGACAGCTGGGAAATAAACTGAATTGCATTCTCAGTTAGTCCCTCTGAGGTCTGGCCTGGAAGTTGGAAACTGGGAAAGAAAATATCTAACAAGGACTGGTGGGGGGGACATGATGGCAGTCTTCCAATATCGGAGGGGCTGCCCCAAAGAAGAGGGGGTTGACCTCTTTTCCAAAGCACCTGAAGGAAGGACAAGAAGCAACGGATGGAAACTGAACAGTTGCCTTCTAAACAGGAACAAGTTACAGGAACACCCAGTTGCGCTTTCATTTGAAGAAGGTATCATGGTTAGATTCGTCTCTAACTTCCTTCTAAACAGACTCAAGTTACAGGAAGCAACCAATTGTGGTTTCATTTGTGAAGAAGATAAAATGGCTAGATTCACCTTCCTTCTAACACAGCTTCAGTTACAGGAACACCCAATTGTAGTCTCACCTGAAGAAGGTATCCTGGTTAGATTCACCTCCAACTCCCTTCTAACACAAGAGTCATTGTGTTTTTCCTCTGAGCGACTACTAATATGGCCTGAAGTTCTTGGAGTCCTTGAACCATCAGCTAAAGGATCTTCTGATTACCTGACTTGGTTCTCCAGCCTCATTCTCGACCAGGAGCAGAACGGAAGGACAACCTTGCTGGCCTTCAAAGATCTTCCATCCTTCTCAATCAGCCCAGGCAGGAGAAGGAGGACGGTTGGAATCCATCCCATCAGTGGGCAGAGGACCAGAAGAAGGTCATCCCACCCCACCGGGGACCACCTACAGTTTGGATAACCTCCACCAAGGATGGTCAGTCAATCTCTTCCTTGCGCAGCTGTTTCTCAGCTGGAGTGACAAACTCAGAAGAACATAGTAATGTTTCCTATTTGTCAACCGCTGTCCATTCACGGTTGTTATTGTCCGGTCATTTTGTGACTTCCGATTCTGGGTGATGATGAGCCTCATTTCACCAGGTGTGTTTGATGGGGACGGGCTTACCAATTCTTGCCAGGGTCATCAAGGATGAGGTGGAGACACCTGGTGCCTCCCATCGGCTTTTTTTCCAGTTGCCTTTGATTTGTCAAGAAGGCGGCTGTGTTTTCTGATGGTTCCTGTCTTAGCGCAGATTTGATTCGTGATTGGTGCTGCGGGCCAAGCGGCCGCTTTTCATCTACTCTTCAGAGGAGCATCAAATGGTTTGTTCTTTTTACCGTCCAGCGGGAAGGAATCGACCAGGCTCAGCAAAAACGCCGAGATCCCAAGTCGACACTCGGAGCTACGTGGAGACGGAATGAAATTGGCAGGGAGGGCGAAAGGCCAGGAGGCCTTGTTTGAAATTCCAGAGTTGGGAGAAGCATAACACAAACATCCCTCCCACTCGTCTTCTCCCTCTCTCCCCTTCTCACTTTCTTTTTTCCTCTCTCTCTCTCTCTCTTTCTCCCTCTCCCTCTCTGTCCTTCTCACTTTCTTTGTCTCTCTCTCCCTCCATCTCTTCTTCTCTCTCTCTGTCCTCTCTTCCTTTCTTTCTCTCTCTCCCTCCCCCTCTTCTTCCTCTCCTTCTTGCCCTCCCTCTCTTCCTCTGTCTCCCCCCTCTCTTTCTCTCTCCCTCTGTCCCTTTTTCCTTCTCTTCCTCCTCCTCTCCCTCCCTCTCTCTTTCTCATTTTCTTTCTTTTATTTTCTTTCTCTCTCCCTTTCCCTCTCTTTCTTTCTCTCCCTTTCTCCCCCTCTCTCATTATCTCTTTCTCTCCCCTTCTCTCTTTCTCTCTATCTTCTTCTTTCTGCCTCTCTTTCTCCCACTCTCTTCATCTCTGTTTCTCTCTTATTCTCTTTCTCTCTCCCTTTCCTTCTTTCTCTCTCTCTCTCTCTCTCTCTCCCTCTATCATTCTCTTCCCTGCCCGACTCTCTCTCTTGCTTTCTGTGCCTCGGTTTCCCCACTTTCAAGGCTATGAGCATCCCAACATCCGAACGATGCTTTTTCAAGTCTCACCAAAGGGACCTTCCGTCCATGCGTGAGGCATCGCACAAATGTTCCCCTCCACACCAGCAGCCGGTTGTTGCACATGAACAGGAATCCCAGTTCTGCTCATGATTGACGAGCTCGCCGCCTGGCCGTTAGCCAGTTCAGACATTTAATTAACTCCTGGCGAAGATCCCCACCCGAGACCACCAGTTTAGAGTGTGCAAAGCCCACGGCAGTCTGTCTCTGTCAGCCCCCGAGGTGCCTTAGCTGAGAGCAGATGTTCCCAGCCTGGTGACCTCCAGATGTTTTTTCAGAATTAAGAGTCCCAGGATTTGCAAGCGGCAGGGAAATGTAAATCATATATAGAAACGTGCTTGCTGGCTTGGCATTCCTAGCGTCATAAAATGAAACCAGATTTGGGAGCCGCTTCAGAAGATATGCAGGTAGTCCTCGACTTACGACCATCATTGAGGCCAAAATTTATGTTGCTAAGCAGAACTTATTTTTTAACAGATGATAGATAGATAGATAGATAGATAGATAGATAGATAGATAGATAGATAGATAGATAGATAGATAGATAGATAGATAGATAGATAGATAGATAGATAGATAGATAGATAGATAGATAGATATTTTTTTTCCCACGGAGGCAGCATTTTCACAGAGATATTCTCTTCTCTTGAATATTGGGTGGGGGTTTCTTTATCACTGGCAAGTGAGATCCTTTCGCCTCTGTTTCTTCCTTCCTTCCTTCCTGTCAAAGACTACTTCAGCTTTAATTGCAATAATACAAGGGCAACCAATAGATTTAAACTTAATGTAAACCGCTTTAATCTAGATTGCAGAAAATATGACTTCTGCAACAGAATCATCTATTGTAATGTCCTTCCTGTCAAAGACTACTTCAGCTTTAATTGCAATAATACAAGGGCAACCAATAGATTTAAACTTAATGTAAACCGCTTTAATCTAGATTGCAGAAAATATGACTTCTGCAACAGAATCATCTATTGTAATGTCCTTCCTGTCAAAGACTACTTCAGCTTTAATTGCAATAATACAAGGGCAACCAATAGATTTAAACTTAATGTAAACCGCTTTAATCTAGATTGCAGAAAATATGACTTCTGCAACAGAATCATCTATTGTAATGTCCTTCCTGTCAAAGACTACTTCAGCTTTAATTGCAATAATACAAGGGCAACCAATAGATTTAAACTTAATGTAAACCGCTTTAATCTAGATTGCAGAAAATATGACTTCTGCAACAGAATCATCTATTGTAATGTCCTTCCTGTCAAAGACTACTTCAGCTTTAATTGCAATAATACAAGGGCAACCAATAGATTTAAACTTAATGTAAACCGCTTTAATCTAGATTGCAGAAAATATGACTTCTGCAACAGAATCATCTATTGTAATGTCCTTCCTGTCAAAGACTACTTCAGCTTTAATTGCAATAATACAAGGGCAACCAATAGATTTAAACTTAATGTAAACCGCTTTAATCTAGATTGCAGAAAATATGACTTCTGCAACAGAATCATCTATTGTAATGTCCTTCCTGTCAAAGACTACTTCAGCTTTAATTGCAATAATACAAGGGCAACCAATAGATTTAAACTTAATGTAAACCGCTTTAATCTAGATTGCAGAAAATATGACTTCTGCAACAGAATCATCTATTGTAATGTCCTTCCTGTCAAAGACTACTTCAGCTTTAATTGCAATAATACAAGGGCAACCAATAGATTTAAACTTAATGTAAACCGCTTTAATCTAGATTGCAGAAAATATGACTTCTGCAACAGAATCATCTATTGTAATGTCCTTCCTGTCAAAGACTACTTCAGCTTTAATTGCAATAATACAAGGGCAACCAATAGATTTAAACTTAATGTAAACCGCTTTAATCTAGATTGCAGAAAATATGACTTCTGCAACAGAATCATCTATTGTAATGTCCTTCCTGTCAAAGACTACTTCAGCTTTAATTGCAATAATACAAGGGCAACCAATAGATTTAAACTTAATGTAAACCGCTTTAATCTAGATTGCAGAAAATATGACTTCTGCAACAGAATCATCAGTGCTTGGAATACTTTACCTGACTCTGTGGTCTCTTCCCATAATCCTAAAAGCTTTAACCAAAAACTTTCTACTATTGACCTCACCCCATTCCTAAGAGGACCATAAGGCGTGCATAAGCGCACAAACGTGCCTACCGTTCCTGTCCTATTGTTTTTCTTTTCTTCTTCCTATATATGATTATATGTGTATATACTACATAATCTTTTGTATGATGTTGTGACAAAATAAATAAAAATAAATTTGAATGGTCGTTAAACGAATGGTTGCAAGCCAAGGACTACCTGTAGATAGATATTTTTTTTTCCCACGGAGGCAGCATTTTCACAGAGATATTCTCTTCTCTTGAATATTGGGTGGGGGGGTTTCTTTATCACTGGCAAGTGAGATCCTTTCGCGCCTCTGTTTCTTCCTTCCTTTTTCCCCTCCCCCCCCATTTCTTTTAATTTGCATTCTTAGCTCCATTGCTGCGGGTTTTAATTAACTCCATGATCTAACGATTAAGACGCTTTGATTCCCCCGCCCCCCCACAACATTTGGACAGCCGGAGGTTGAAAATGGGCACTTCTGTTCTTTGCAAAACGAGAAGCAGGATATCGCTTTCCGAAATTATCCGTCGCGGAGGGCGGAGGTTCCTCCTCCGAGCTTGTGAGTTGGCTTCCGAACGTTTCGTTACCGGTCTAGGTAACGTCTTCAGCGGAGTTTAAGGGATGTCAGTGTTTGTGTTTTTTTCTGCTCATAAGGGCTTTGGGTGGTCAGTAGGGGAGGTTGTGATGGGGAAGTCATCCCATCCCGTTAAAGACCTTGGAGTTTTCATGTCAAATGATCTAAGTGCCAAAGCCCACTGCAACTACATAGCAAAAAAAGCTCTAAGAGTTGTAAACCTAATTTTGCGCAGCTTCTTTTCCAAAAACACCACACTACTAACCAGAGCATATAAAACATTTGCTAGACCAATTCTAGAATACAGCTCACCTGTTTGGAACCCTCACCACATCTCTGACATCAATACAATTGAACGTGTCCAGAAATATTTTACAAGAAGAGTTCTCCATTCCTCTGAAAACAACAAAATACCTTATCCCACCAGACTTGAAATCCTAGGCTTAGAAAACTTGGAACTCCGTCGCCTTCGACAAGACCTAAGTTTAACTCACAGAATCATCTATTGTAATGTCCTTCCTGTCAAAGACTACTTCAGCTTTAATTGCAATAATACAAGGGCAACCAATAGATTTAAACTTAATGTAAACCGCTTTAATCTAGATTGCAGAAAATACGACTTCTGCAACAGAATCATCAGTGCTTGGAATACTTTACCTGACTCTGTGGTCTCTTCCCATAATCCTAACAGCTTTAACCAAAAACTTTCTACTATTGACCTCACCCCATTCCTAAGAGGACCATAAGGGGCGTGCATAAGCGCACAAACGTGCCTACCGTTCCTGTCCTATTGTTTTTCTTTTCTTCTTCCTATATATGTTTATATGTGTATATACTATATAATCTTTTTGTATGATGTTGTGACAAAATAAATAAATAAATAAAAAATAAATAAAGTCAGGTCAGGTGAGGGTCTCGTGATGTGACAGCTGTGGGTCTCATCAAGTGAGGGTCTCGTGATGGCTCAGATCAAGTGAGGGTCTCGTGATGGGGAGATCACATCAGGTGAGGGTCAGGTCAGGTGAGAGTCTTCTGGCAATGGTGAAATCTGAACCGGTTTGCTACCAGTTCGCTGGCTGTGCATGCACACTGCGTGCTAAAAGAAGGCTTGGGAAGGTAAGTAGAAGCTGGGGATGGGGATCTGCTGTGGCACACAGGATTTCCTCCTTTCTAGACAAGCTAAACTCCGCTGCATCATCGGAAATACCGGTTTGGAGGAACCAGTAGCTCTTTTTTTTACTACCGGTTCGCCCGAACTGGTAATTTTTATCACTACTGATTTTCCCAAACCCGAGCGAACCGGTAGCATTTCACCCCTGGTCTTCTGATGGGTGAAGTGAGGGTCACCAGTGAGGGTCTTGTGGTGGGTCCTGTGATGAGGAGGTCACGTCAGTTGAGGGTCATTGGGAGGTGAAGTGCTGGTTGGGGCTGACCTTGCATAGGTTGGTTAAGGATCAGTGCTCTTGGCTGTGCTCTATCACAAGACCCTCACCTCACCAATCACAAGACTCCCTCCCCTGATGAGACCCTCACCTGACCCATCAAAAGGTCCATCCCAATCCTCATAAAACCCTCATCTGTTGAGACTCACCCCTGGCACCTCACAAGACCCCTCGCAAGAGCTTCACCTGTTGTGGCCCTCACCTGACGTGACCTTCCCATCACAAGACCTCCTAACCACAGGAAGCCCTTATAAACAGCTAGGAAAACCGACACGCCCTAAACTCTGCTGAGGATGTGACCTAGCCTGGTAACAAAACGTTCGCATACCAACCCACAAGCTCGGAGAAAGATCCTCTGCCCTCATCCTACACCTGAGCTACAGGTATTCGCCCTTATCCATCCCTGCCGCCTCAGGCTGCCTCCGGTCCCTCCTCTGCCCGTTCTCGGCTTCAGATGGGAAGCTGGGCCAAGCTCTAACAAGCAGGGGTCTTTCTACAAAGCCTCTCAGGTCAGATGTGAAATCACAGCAGAGGTGAGAACCGACAGCTGAAGATTCAATTCTAGCCAAATGTCATCTTTTGATTATCTGTGCCTTCGGCCCCAGGAGCTTGGCCGCCGGAAGGGAGGAAGAAGAAAAGAGAAGAAAATATCACCGCACGATTCGTATCGGTTCAAGGATATCCTATCTCTCTCTCCCTCTCCCTGTGGCTCATTAGTCTATTTTATAAGGAGGTTAAATAAAGCTTCTGGAATCGGTACTGGCGATTTGAACAGAAGAGGCACAGAATTTAAATCACGTGAAGTGTTAGTACCGCTTTGTAAAGCCTTAGTAAGGCCCCACCTGGAATATTCTGCGTCCAGTTTTGGTCACCAGGTTACAAAAAAGAGGTTGAGACTTTGGTGGGGGGGGGGGAAGTGCAGAGAAGAGCAACTAAGGTAATGAAAGGCCTGGACGGTAAAACATGTGAAGAATAGTTGCAGGATTTGGGTTTGGTTGTCTAGAGAAAAGAAGGGCTTGATAGAAGGATTCCAGTATTTGAGGGGCTGCCCCAAAGAAGAGGGGGTCAAGTTATTCTCCAAAGCCCCTGAAGGCAGGACAAGAAGCAACAGATGAAAACTAATCAAGGAGAGAAGCAACCTGGAGCAAAGGGGAAACTTCCTAACAGCAAGGAAAATTAACCAGTGGAACAACTGGCTACCAGAAGTTGTGGGTGCTTCATCACTGGAGGTTTTTAAGAAAAGATTGGACAGCCACTTGTAGGGAATGGGATAGGGTCTCCTGCTTGATTGAGGGGGTTGGACTAGATGACCTACAAGTTTCCTTCCAATTCTATTATTCTCTTGTTTTGAATGGGATAGACCAGTGGTAGTCAACCTGGTCCCTACCGCCCACTAGTGGGCGTTCCAGCTTTCATGGTGGGCGGTAGGGGTTTTGTCCGATACTGAAGTACTTTCCTTTTTTTTTAATTTAATTGACTTTTTAAAAAATTATTTAAAATTATTTATTATTTTAAAACATTTTCATTAGATTTTCATAAAATTCCCCGTGACAATTTAAATTTCTGAAAATATACTATTTGTATCGCCCGCGCGTAAGTTTAGTTCACGTTACGTAAGTGAAACTAAATGACGCTATAGTGCGACCGCAAACAAAAAAGCCTCATCCCAGAATAGCTCGCGCATCTCCCCCCAAACCACCCAGCTGTAACAGAGAGCTGGTAGCCGGTGCCCCCCCTCCCCCAAACCCAATCCACAATGCGCGATAGGCATGCGCAGACGACAATACACGGTGTATTACTGTGGAACCGGTGGGCGGTTAGACAATTTTACTACTAACAGAGATACAAAAGTGGGCGGTAGGTATAAAAAGGTTGACTACCCCTGGGATAGAGTCTCCTGCATCTTCATCTCCTGCCATCAGGATAGCAATGTTCAAGTCTGTTCCTCGGGAGGCCACCAAGAAAGTCCAGTCACCTTTTGGAAAAAGCTCCTTTGGGACATTGCTAAGTCCCACCGGAACGATGAAAAATCAAGGTAAAATCTAGAAGACCGCATGTAATCTACCGGATCCCCTGTAGGGATTGCCCTATATAAGACAGACGGGGAAAAAGCTAAACCACCAGATTGCAAGAACACAAGCGAGAGGTCAGACGAGGAAACCTGAGTAAATCGGTAGCCTTGCACTGCAGCGACCAAGGACATGCATTCAATTTTGCAGCTACTAAGATTGTTGGACGAGCAGGGACAAAAACAGCCTAGAGAAGCGATTAAAACCTAGGAAACGGCCCCCTCGTAGGTCAACAGGATTACTGATTTACCACCAGTTTACCAAGTACTTAGGAGGTGAGGGTTTGGCAGCAGAAGGAAACAACAGCCAATATCTTAATAGCAAACACCCCAATCAATACCTTAAAAAAGCCTCACATAACCAGGCACCGTATAAATACGACACACAGACTAGGACAAAGAACACACTCCGCTAGAGAGAAGTTTTCCAAGGATGGATGTGAAAACTAAACCTCTGGTCCCGTTGACTGACCCAGATTGGATTCTGCATCTAGAAGACCCAAAGCGGCTGCAGGCTCTGGTCAAAATAAAGAAATAAAAACAAAATTGTTCAATGTTTGAACCACACAACATAAAACCAGGGCAGTTTAGACTGCATCGTGGTAGCCCATCCTGACTTTTTTTTTTTTAACCACGTCCTGGAGAACTTTTAGAAGACCAAGGATGCCCTCGGCTAGAACCGCCCAAGATCTGGCCGCATCTGCGAAAGAAACCCAGAGATCTGGAAGGACCTGCCGAAGACGGAAGAGACGTGGTTCCCAGCACGGTGCGCCTTCAGTGTGAGATTGTGAGGAGGCTGGGAAAGCGGAATTTAATTCCTAAACAACAAAACGATAAGGAAGGTTTATTAGGAGCTTATCTCCTAAGCAGCAGCTCACTCACAGCGGCAGAAACCTGAGAAGACGAGCTGTCAAAAGACCCTCAAAGAAACTCTGCGTTAATGAACTCATTAATAACATAGGCCTATCACCCGTTTCCAAGATTCGGTAGTTTTAAAACACCTTATTAAAAGTCTGGGTAATTCTGTTTTTGGTTTTTGATGCTGTGCCAAGCGATTGATAGCTTCCCAGACAACCATCTCCATCACAGCATTTTCACAAGGAATTCTTTTCCCTGAGCTGGAGAAAACTTTGATAGGGCTGAAATGTTCCAGAACGAAGTTCTTTTTTTTTTCCTTCCTCTTTTTTTTGGGTGTGTGGGGGGGGGGGGACAGATCAAAAGCAAAACGGAAGCATTCGGCTTCGATCGCACGGGTACGATTGCAACCAGACGAGTGAAGCATTTCGGAGAAGAAACATTGGCTAACCATTCAGCGTGGCTCCATTAAGCTTTGGGGGTTGTGTGGAAAGCCAATGGCCCGGGAAATATGATGTGGGTGTTTAGGAAGAATCGATTTAACGAAATATCGCTCTATCCGAGCAGATAATGTCCTACAATCAGTGAAGAAATGAAAGCGGGAAGAGGTAGCGAATTACAACATGGCCAGTCTCCAAATCAACTACAAGAGTGTTTCTCAACCTTGGTTTCTTTAAGGCAGGTGGACTTCAACTCCCAGAATTCCCCAGCCAGACATACTTAGCCATACAGGATTTAGATCAGGGGTCTCCAACCTTGGCAACTTTAAGCCTGGCAGACTTCAACCAGATCCTTCTGGCCTTGTTGTGCCTCATCCTCCCTCCTTTCCTCAGCCGGGACCCTCCCGTCTCCTCCAGGGCCTGCTATCAGACTCGGAGTCTGATAATGAAGACGAACGGCCTGTCATGCCTCCAGCCTCCAGCCCTGGCCCCATGCCTGGACAGGATGTCAGGAATGAACAAACAAACCTCACTCCTACAGCGTGTGAGCAGGGAGCCAGCCATGTGCTGGAATTACCAACAGCAGATCCAGCTGAAGAGAATTCACAGTGGGAGGATCCTCGCTTCTGGAGATCTGAGAGGCGACGTCAGCAGAAGGAAGGGAGGGGCAGGCCTGGATAAGTGCTGAGTCATGGAGCCACACCCCATGGCCTATATAAAGGACCTGCTTGTGGCATTCCAACCTTGAGTCAAGCAAAGTCTCATCTAGTTTGCTGAAGTCACAACTTGGATTCCTGCCTGCCCTGAGAAATCTGAAAGGAATTTTGCAAAGCTGCAGAGGCTTCGTGGCCCCGCTTGATACGGACTTCCTAGACCCGGTCGTCGGAGGGGGAGGGGGACATGACAGGTCTCTTCCAACTCTATCATTCATGGCTGGCTGGGGAATTCTGGGAGTTGAAGTCCACACGTCTGAAAGTGACCAAGGTCGAGAAACACTAAGCTAGAAAATATTCAGAGAAAGTTAAAATAAAGATTTTGGAGTGGCATTCCCATATCTCAATCTTGACAAGTGTAAAGTATGTGGACTTTACCTCCCAGAATTCCCTAGCCAGCAAGTGGAGCCTTCAACTCCAAGAATTCAACTTTTAAGATATGTGGACTTCAACTCCCAAAATTCAACTTTTATAAGGCATGGACTTCAATTCCCAGAATTCAACTTTAAGATGTGTGGACTTCCAGCTGGGGAATTCTGGGAGTTGAAGTCCACATCTCTGAAAGTCACCAAGGTTGAGAAATACAGGACTTAGATGGCCCTTCTGGTCTCTTCCAACTCTATCATTCATACCTGGCTTAAGAATTCTGGGAGTTGAAGTCCACACATCTTAAAACGACCAAGGTTGACTTGCACGCCCTAGGAATCACAACTGATGCAAAGACACACACACAAAACCAACAAGCTAAAACACACATATACCGAGGTCTGAGTTGAGCACCAAGATCTGTTGGGCAGCTGCTGTTGTTTTACAAGTCTTAAGACAATTTGTAAAATTCACAAAAATAGGTAGCTAGACAGGAACAGCACTGGGCACTAGTACTTCTCGTTCTAAGCCAATTTGTCCTGCACACATTTTGTTTCATTTTGTCCTTGTGCTGAAAACATGTTTAATTTAATCGCGATAACGGCAGCTTTGAAGTAAAGAAGCTATGATCGACAGTGGTGTTTTTTTGTGCATTAATCACAGCTTGCCAAGGAGCTGTTTGGGACTGATTGTAGGGTGCAGCGTTTCGGCAAAACAAGAAAAAAAAAATGAACCCAAAATAACAAACTTCAAAGATCAAGCCATGCAGAGACCGGGGGAAGATGAGCGAAGGAACGGAAAAAAAAAATATCAGGTGCTGCCTGGAGTGATAGAAATGAGGAATGCAAATTTTTAAATTAGATTAACTAACTCAATTACGTTCAATTAACTCATTGAATTTGTGCATTGAGCTGCACCAAAGCTGGGCAGTTGGATGAGGCAGCAACTAGCTAAAGGCAACCACAGTTGTCTGGGAATGATACACACACACACACTGGCACGTTTGACATGGTCACTCATGCAGGAGAAGAAGCAACGGATGGAAACTCATCCAGGAGAGAAGCAACCTGGAACTAAGGAGAAACTTCCTGACAGTGAGGACAATTAATCAGTGGAACCGCTTGCCACCAGAAGTTGTGGGTGGCTCCAACTCTGGAGGTTTCCAAGAAGAGACTGGACAGTCGCTTGACTGAAATGTTGTAGGATCTCCCACTTGAGCAGGGGGCTGGACTAGAAGACCTCCAAGGTCCCTTCCAGCTTTATTCTGATTTATACACACAGAACCCTGGTCAACAGTTGCAACACCAACACTTTAAAATTAGGGTTGCAAACCACCGCTAAGTAGACTTTCCAGCCCCTCTTGTCTTCCTTGGAGGAGAATACAGAATACCAGAGATGGAAGGGACCTTGGAGGTCTTCTAGTCCAACCCCTTGCTCAAGGCAAGATGCCTGATACCATTTCAGACAAGTGGCTGTCCAGTCTCTTCTTGAAAGCCTCCAGTGATGGAGCACTGGAGGGCACGCAGGCTCCAGTTTCAGCACTCGGTGCCGAAAAGGTTAGCCGTCACTGCCCTAGACAAAAGGCTGTCCAGTCTTTCTTCTTTGTAAGCCTCCTGTGATAATGAAGCTCTACCAAAATTCAGCCCTAAGCCTAACCTGCTCCCTGCAGCTTGAATCATCCTTACTTCAGAGGGAGAGAAAGATGAGGAAGAGGGAGAGAGAAAGAGAGAAATGACAGAGAGAAAAAAAGAGAAACACACAGAGAGAGAAATGACAGGAAAGAGAGAGAAAGAGGCAGAGAGACAGAGAGAGAAATGAGAGAGAGAGAGAGAGAAAGAGAGAGAGAGAGAGAGATGACAGAGAGAGGAAGAGTAAATGTGTGTGACAGAAAGAGAGAAAGAGAGAGACAGAGAAAGAATGAGAGAAAGAATGATAAAGACAGACAGAGAGAGATGACAGAGAGGGAGAGGGAGAGAGGGGGAAAGAGAGAGATGACAGAGGGAAAGAAAGAGAAAGATAGAGACACAGAGAGAGACAGATGACAGAGAGAAAAAGAAAGAGAGATGACCGAAAGAAAGAGAGAGACACACAGAGAGAAAGAGAGAGTGAGAGAGAAAGAGATAACAGAAAAAGAGAAATGACAGGAAAGAGAGAGAAAGAGGCAGAGAGACAGAGAGAGAAATGAGAGAGAGAAAGAGAGACAGACACAGAGAAAGAGAGAAAGAAAGAGAGAGAGAGAGAAATGACAGACAGAGAGAGAGAGATGACAGAGAGAGGAAGAGTAAATGTGTGACAGAAAGAGAGAAATGAGAGAGAAAGAGAGAAAGAGAGAAACAGAGAAAGAATGAGAGAAAGAATGATAAAGACAGACAGAGAGAGATGACAGAGAGGGAGGGGGGGAGAGAGGGAAAGAGAGAGATGACAGAGGGAAAGAAAGAGAAAAATAGAGACAGAGACACAGAGAGAGACAGATGACAGAGAGAAAAAGAAAGAGAGATGACCCGAAAGAAAGAGAGAGAGAGACACACAGAGAGAAAGAGAGAGAGAGAGAGAGAGAGAGAGAGAAAGAGATAACAGAAAGAGAGAAATAGCGAGACAGAGACCCAGAGAGAGAAAGAGAGAGAGACGGATGACAGAAAGAGAGAGAAAGAGACACACACAGAGAGTGACAGAGAGAGAAAGGGAGGGGGAGGCTCATCAGGCACCCAGTGACCAGCCGCTCTGCTGGGGGGGATCTAATTGCCAAGCTCATTAGCCATGGAGACACCGGGAGATAAGGAGCTGCCAAATACCATTAAGCCCTTCGGAGAGGTTACAATGCTGGAGATCTGGGCAGGCACTCCGGAAACATGGACTCAGCCCTGGGTGCCAGCTGCTGAGAGCCGCTAATGGCCCTGGGCCATTAGCATCCCCTGGGTTGGGCGGCTGGCACCCTTGGCACTTTTCATCGTCTCGAAGGGGAACTAATTGGAACTGGCTGGCGACGTCTCTCGCCAAGAGCCGCCTCGCCCTCCCTTTGGCCAGCTCCGGCTCTTGCAGGGGAGTGGGGTGGGGTTGGAAGGGAGCCAAGTTACGACGGGGTGCCCAGCGCCAGTGGCAGCCCTGGAAATTGTTCCAGAGATGGGCAAGGATGCACCTTGGCACAGGAGCATGGTGTGGCGAGTCCCTTCCTGGGCTCATGCGCGCACGCTGGCTTCCGAATACCAGTTCATGCTCAACACGGCCAGGACGCCAGGAGCTAATCCAATAATTAGAGTTTAATTTCGGATCAGCGGGAACCTCGGAGAGAGTCCCACTGACAATAGCTGAGGCGGAGGGCCAGATTAGCAGAGAGCCCTTTCTGTGCCCTTATATCCCAGGGGAATAGAATAGAATAGAATAGAATAGAATAGAATAGAATAGAATAGAATAGAATAGAATAGAATAGAATAGAATAGAAGTCTGTGTTTTTCTTGTTGGGTTGCAGAACCGAACCAGACAGTTATAGAGGTGCAAATGACAGACTCAATAATTCCTCTGTAGAACTGGATCAGCAACTCCTTGGGCAGTTTGAGCTTACTGAGTTGGCACAGAAAGAACATTCTTTGTTGTCCTTTTTTAATGATGTTTTTGATGTTAGCTGTCCATTTGAGATCTTGCGATATGATAGAACCTAGAAATTTGAAGGTTTCTACTGTTGATACTGTGTTGTCAAGTATTGTGAGAGGTGGAAGTATGGAAGGGTTTCTCCTAAAGTCTACCACCATTTCTACGGTTTTGAGTGTGTTCAGTTCCAGATTGTTTTGGTTGCACCACAAGGCTAGTCGTTCGACCTCTCGTCTATATGCGGATTCGTCATTGTCTCGAATGAGACCAATCACTGTTGTGTCATCTGCGAACTTCAGTAGCTTAACAAATGGATCATTGGAGATGCAGTCATTGGTATACAGAGAAAAGAGAAGTGGGGAGAGCACACAGCCTTGGGGGGGCCCTGTGCTAATTGTACAGGTATTTGATGTGATCTTGCTTAGCTTCACCTGCTGCTTCCTGTTTGTTAGGAAGCTTGTGATCCACTTACAAGTCTGTTCCGGTACCTGTAGCTGGTTTAGCTTAGTTAGAAGAATGTCTGGAATGATGGTATTGAATGCTGAACTAAAGTCTACAAAAAGGACCCTTGCATAGGTCTTTGGAGACTCAAGATGTTGTAGGATGTAGTGCAGAGCCATATTAACAGCATCATCTGTTGATCTATTTGCTCGGTATGCAAATTGCAAGGGGTCTAACAGCGGATCCGTGATGGTTTTCAAGTAGGAAAGCACTAGCCTTTCAAAGGTTTTCATGACTACAGATGTTAGAGCAACTGGTCTGTAGTCATTCAGTTCCTTGATGGTGGGCTTCTTTGGCACTGGGATGATGGTAGAGCGTTTGAAGCAAGAAGGAACATAGCACATCTCTAGTGATTTATTGAAAATATGGGTGAAGATGGGGGCCAATTGGTCAGCACAGACTTTTAAGCAAGAAGGAGTTATCTTGTCTGGGCCTGGAGCTTTTCCTGGCTTTTGTCTGTGAAATAGGTCCTGCACTTCTTTTTCTGTGATCACTAGGGGTTGTGAACCCAATGAAATGGGGTCAGTTGTAGGAGGCTTGGCTGTTGTTGGTGTGTCTGAGATGGGGGTTGTGGAGATAGGTGGCTGTAGTTTCCTTTCAAACCTGCAGTAAAACTCATTCAGGTCATCTGCCAGTTGTTGATTACCTTCAGCCTGGGAAGGAGGTTTGCCATAGCCGGTGATATTTTTAAGAGTTTTCCACATGTTTGCTGGTTCATTTGCTGAAAATTGATTCTTTAGCTTTTCAGAGTAGCTTCTTTTTGCTTCTCTGATCTCCCTTGTTAGTGCATTTCTGGCCTGATTGTACAGCATTTTATCACCTTTTCTGTAGGCTTCCTCTTTGGAATGTCGTAGCTGCTTAAGTTTAGGTGTGAACCAAAGTTTATTGTTACTGTATATTCGCAAGTTCCTGGTTGGTACACATAGGTCTTCACAGAAGCTGACATATGAGGAATTCAGAGAAGCCTGGAATTCTGGAGGGCGAGGGTCCCCCTCAAGGTCATCTAGTGCAACCCCCTCTCTTTGGTTTGTTGGTTGGTTGGTTGGTTTATTTCATGCAGCGTAACAGAATACAGAGCAATAGCACATAAGCATCGCAAAAACAGCATATAAAATGTGTCCCAGAAAGACAGGTGGGTCTCCGCTTACGTGATGCAACCGAGCCCCGTATTTCTGTCACTGAGCGAGATGGCTGTTAAGTGAGTTTTGCCCCCATTGTACGACCTTCCTTGCTACAGTTAAGCAGATGGCTGCGGCTATTACGTTAGGAACATGGTTGTTAAGTGAATCGGGCTTTCCCCATGGACTTTGCTTGTCAGAAGGGGATGACCCGTCATAAATGTGAGTCAGGTGCCAAGCATCTTAATTTTGATCATGTGACCATGGGGATGCTGCAGCAGTCGTAAGTGTGAACAATGGTCTTCAGTCCCTTTTTCCAGTTTCGTTTTAACTTTGGTCACTAAATGAACTGTTGATACACCCCGACCCTTCCACCCGGAGTCCCTTAGTGAGGGAGAGAGGTGGTTTCTAATGAATACATAAATCCATAAATTCCTCCCTTCCTTCTTCCTCCTTCCCTCCCACTTTCAACCTCCCTCCCTCCCTTCCTTCTTCCTTCCTTCTTGTCTATCTCTTTCTCTGTCTTTTCCTTGCTTCCTTCCTTTCTTCCTTCCCTCCCTCTTTCAACCTTTCTTCTTCCTTCCTTCCTTCCTTCCTATGTCTTTCTCTGTCTTTTCCTTCCTTCTTCCTCCCTCCTTCCCTTCTTCTTCCTTCCTTCCTCCTTCCCTTCTTCTTCCTTCCTCCCTCCCTTCTTTCTTCCTTCTTGTCTATCTCTTTCTCTGTCTTTTCCTTGCTTCCTTCCTTCCTTTCCTCCCTCCCTCTTTCAATCTTTCATCTTCCTTCCTTCCTTCCTTCCTTCCTTCCTTCCTTCCTTCCTTCCTTCCTTCCTTCCTTCCTTTCTCTGTCTTTTCCTTCCTTCTTCCTCCCTCCCTTCTTCCTTGCTTCCTCCCTCCCTTCTCCTTCCTCCCTTCTTCCTTCCTTCCTTCCTCCCTTCTTCTTTCCTTCTTCTTTCTTCCTCTCCCTTCTTCTTCCTCCTCCTCCCACTTCCTTCCTTCCTGTCTATCTCTTTCTCTGTCTTTTCCTTCCTCCTTCCTCCTTCCTCCTCTTTCAACCTTTCTTCTTCCTTCCTTCCTTCCTTCCTATGTCTTTCTCTGTCTTTTCCTTCCTTCTTCCTCCCTCCTTCCTTCTTCCTTCCTCCTTCCTTCTTCTTCCTTCCTCCCTCCCTTCTTCTTCCTTCTTGTCTATCTCTTTCTCTGTCTTTTCCTTGCTTCCTTCCTTCCTTCCTCCCTCCTCTTTCAATCTTTCATCTTCCTTCCTTCCTTCCTTCCTTCCTTCCTTCCTTCCTTCCTTCCTTCCTTCCTTCCTTTCTCTGTCTTTTCCTTCCTCCTCCCTCCTTCTTCCTTGCTTCCTCCTCCTTCTCCTTCCTCCTTCCTTCCTTCCTTCCTCCTTCTTCTTCCTTCCTTCTTCTTCCTTCCTCTCTCCCTTCTTCTTCCTCCCTCCCTCCCACTTCCTTCCTTCCTGTCTATCTCTTTCTCTGTCTTTTCCTTCCTCCTTCCTCCTTCCCTCCCTCTTTCAACTTCCTTCCTTCCTTCCTTCCCTCCCTCCCTCCCTCCCTCACTCCCTCCCTCCCTCAATTATTATTCATTCATTCACTCACTCACTCACTCTTTCTTTCATTCTGGATTGGATTTTCTTTTCTCCATCTCAGATACGTTTTTTTTAAATTTGCATTTATATCCCGCCCTTCTCCGAAGCCTCAGGGCGGCTTACACTATGTTAGCAATAGTCTTTGTCCAATCACACTTGGCCAATAAAAATTCTATTCTATTCTATTCTATTTGTATATTTATATACAAAGTCAACTTATTGCCCCCCCCCCAACAATCTGGGTCCTCATTTTACCTACCTTATAAAGGGTGGAAGGCTGAGTCAACCTTGGGCCTGGTGGGACTAGAACCTGCAGTAATTGCAGGCAGCTGCTGTTAATAACAGACTGCATTAGCAGTCTGAGCCACAGAGCCACAGAGGCCCTTCGTTGACCCAGATTGGGACCCTCAACTGATGCACCATCTGAGATATTTTCCAAGTTTTCAGCTGTGGGACCGGAATCTTTGCCGAGCTTCTCCTCTGTCCTTATTTTACTTCTTCCATTTATTTTGCCCTCTGTTTGCAAAATCTTGTTTGCGGCTGGTGCTGTTTGAGGCTTGAACAATACGACACGACAATAAAGTGTGTGCTTGCCCAAATTGTGTTCCCTTCGAGGAATATAATAGAAGTCGCCATCAATTGTTATGATTTGGCCGCTCTGAGCCGGCTTCTCTCTAACAATGCAATTTTGCACAGTACAAGATAGATAGAAATCTTTTTTTGCTAGATGCAGCTCAACAGAGCTATTGATCTGTGCCCAACAGGAGAATTTTCCCTGGCTGGGGAAAAAATGGATTTGTGACCTCAGGATCACACTTTTCGTTGCCAGGGGTAGACTTGTGGGAACTGTTGGTTTTTAATGCCTCGGTTTGTCTTCCATCACGGAAGGGAAAAGGGAAAAGTCCCGGCCCTTAAATAGGTGTTTGGGAACAGGAGCAGAAGAGAAAGGAGGCGCCTCCTTAAGGGGAAATTTAAATCAGACATTTGGTCTCCTGTTTTTATGTTTTAATCGTTTTTATTGTCCAGAGTCCCTCTTGGGCAGTTCAAAAATTAGATAGGTAGATGGATGGATGGATGGATGGATGGATGGATGGATGGATGGATAATAGATAGATAGATAGATAGATAGATAGATAGATAGATAGATAGATAGATGAGGAGAATGGATGCTAGATAGATGATAGAGTGATGGAGAGATAAGAGAGGAGAGATAGATAGACATAGAGAGATGGAGAAATGAGAAATAGATAGATAGATGATAGATAGATAGATAGATAGATAGATAGATAGATAGATAGATAGATAGATAGATGGTAGATAGGTAGGTAGGTAGATAGATAGATAGATAGATAGATAGATAGATAGATAGATAGATAGATAGGTAGATAATGGATGGATGGATAGACAGAGATAGGTAGATGGAGGGAGGGAAGATAGATAGATGATTGGATAGAAGATAGACAGATAGACAGACAGACAGATGATAAATAGACCACAGATTAGGAGAAAGGGAGAGATAATAGATAAGAGAGAAAGAGCAAGGGAGGGAGAGTGAGAGAGAGATAAAAGACAGTCACAGAGACAGATGGATAGATATAGACAGATAAGAGAAAGAGAGGAATGTTTTTAAGTGAATCTTGTGATCTTTAAGTGAATCCAATTCCCCCTCATTGACTTTTCTGGGCAGCTGGAAAGGTCACAAATGGTGACCACATGACTCCAGGACACCACAACCCTCCTAAATATCTACCAGTTGACAAATACCCAAATTCTGATCTCATAACTGTGGGGATACTGCAACGGCCATAAGTGAGAGGACCGGTCGTGGGTCACTTTTTTCAGTGCGGCTGTAACTTTCATCAGTAAATGAACGGTTGTAAGTCAAGGACCACCTCCTTATAGGTCTGTCCTGAACAGTTGCCTTATTGGATTTATCCCCATTGAAACTGACGGAACGGTAGAGTGGGGCTGCAAAATTCCACACGGCCACTAGGGGTGGCAGGGAGTGAGTTTGTGTGTGGCTTTGCTGCCCTCTGGTGGTTGAGTTGAGTTCTGCTACCTAGAGACACCCCCCCCTCTAACCAAATCCAATTTTGTTAAATGTTTCCCAGGTCAGCCGAGGTAGCCTCTGAGTAAATGAATACCCAGGTATTCCCTGGAGAAACTACTAGTCTTAATTTAATTCAATGTGTTTTTTTTCCCCTCTTTGCGTTGTAGGAAAGAGTGTTTGTATACCTCCTGGATGAGGAAGCTCGCCTGACCTGCAGCGATCCACCACATGACTTTCCACAGGAGGGCCGGCTCAGGTGAGGCTCAGCTCGGGTACACACCTATACCCGTACATGTGTGAATGCCTATTACAGTATTGGTGAATTTTTTTCAGCACTGGAAACGTTGCTTGTGTATGCGCATACCTGTCAGGTGCCGCACTCCAGAAAAGCTGAACTTCCGGGTTCCAGCGCACATGCGCGCCCGACGATCAGCTGGCTGGCATGTTTGCACCGACCAGTTTTCAGCATTGCTGCGCTTGCGAAGGACAGCTGATCGTTGTGCGCACATGCGTGCCAGAAACCCCAAAGACGAATCGGAAAAGCCGCATGTGCCGGGCGACATGCCTTCGTGTGGCCGCTTTGTGCACGCGTGCCATAAGTTCGCCATCATAGGCCTATTGTGTAGTAGAAGGATGGGTAGTTTCTTTAGAGAAGAGGAGAGAGTCACATAGAAGATTTGGACCATTGCATAGCATCTTATTTGTAAACTTTGGTAGGACCTCTGGAGATCATCTAACCCAGTGATTCTCAACCTTTATAGTGCTGCGACCCCTTTAATACAATTCCCCACGATGTGGCGACCCCAATCGTAAAATTATTTTCGTTTTGAATTTATCGTGCCTGAAGCCGTATTGGCTAGCGATCTGAACTGCTTGCGATTGCCTTGAGGACGGAGGCATTAAAGCGGAGACTCCTCCCCTATTAAGTTTATGGCGCTTGAAGCCGGATTAGGCCAGCGATTGGGAGTGATTGCAGCTGGCTTGAGAGGGAGACATCAGAGCATAGATTTCTCTCTTTTTTAATTCATCGCGCCTGAAGCCGAATTCGGCTAGCGATTTGAAGAACCTGCAGCTGGCTTGTGGAGTCAACCATTGGAGCGCAATTCTTCGACTCGCAAGTATACTTCCCATATTTCCGATGGTCTTAGGCGACCCCTGGCAAATCGTCATTCGACCCCCAACGGGGTCGCGACCCACAGGTTGAGAACCGCTGATCTAACCAGTGTTTCTGAACCTTGGCTACTTTAAAATGGGGGGGACTTCAACTCCCAAAATTCCCCAGCCAGCTGTGGTTTTGAGAAATCGTTCATGGCTAGCTGGGGAATTCTGGGAGTTGAAGTCCACAAGTCTTAAAGTTGCCAAGGTTGGAGACCCCTGGGCCAGGTGATCCTTCTGGCCTCTTCCAACTCTATCGTTCATGGCTGGCCGGGGAATTCTGGGAGTTGAAGTCCCCCCCCCTTTCTTAAAGTTGCCAAGATTGAGAAATACTGGCGATTCTTCTGGACTAGTAAATTGCTGCCTTTTGCAATTGACTGATGGTGAATTTGTCAATGCCGATGGTGTTCAAGAGGTGTGCCCGATGTTTTGGACCCAAGGCTTCTGTTGTTGTTGTTATGGTTGGTTGCACAATCAGCTGAATGTTACCCTATCTTTGTCATTTCTTCCTACCCATCGAGTCCTTCCCAGGGTCTATGGGATGTTTGATTGTGTCACAAATATTGTCGCAGGATAGAAGCTGTTCCAAGCAAAGTGACGACTTGCAATTCCTTACCAGCTTCAAAAGTTTGGGGAAACTGGATTCACTTAATGATTCACTTAACAACCAAAGTAAAAATGGGTGTTGTTTTTTTTTATTTGCATTTATATCCCACCCTTCTCCGAAGACTCAGGGCGGCTTACACTATGTCAAGCAATAGTCTTCATCCATTTGTATATTATATACAAAGTCAACTTTTATTGCCCCCAACAATCTGGGTCCTCATTTTACCTACCTTATAAAGGATGGAAGGCTGAGTCAACCTTGGGCCTGGTGGGACTTGAACCTGCAGTAATTGCAAGCAGCTGCTGTTAATAACAGACTGCATTAGCAGTCTGAGCCACAGAGGCCCAGGTTGTAAAATTAGGTCTGCTCCAGTGGTAGGTTGCTACCGGTTTGGACCGGTTCGCAAGAACCGTTAGCAAAAATCTGGCCAAGTTCGCAGAACCGGTAACGAGAGCCAGCTGGCCACTGCCCCGAACCGGTTCTCTGGTCGTCGGCCTTTCCCCAAACCAGCAGCATTCCTAGAATTTCTTGCCAAGATATTTCTTGACTATCTTGAATATTGCATAAAAATAGATGTTCCCCGTTTATTAAAAGAATGATTTAGTTTTGGTGGTTCATACTAAAATTTTGTGCAAAACATTAAGCAAAACCAGGTCTTTTGCTTTTTGGAGTATGCTCAAGTGACAAGAGATGTGTAATTTTTGCGGGATTGCCCCCATCTGGTCTTCGGTAGGTGGCTCGTTGACCTCTGGACGCCAGATTCCTACCACCCAGCACCAGTTCAGTGGTTCCTTTCCTTCCCCTACACCACAGAGAGAGAGGGAGGGACGGAGGGAAATAGAGAGATAAATATAAAGAGAATTTGTATTAGATGTTTTACAGGTGGCATCTACCCCCCGACAAGAATCACCAGAATGTTTAAGGATAAATCTGAAAAATGCTGGAAGTGTCATCAGATACCTGGATCATATTACCATATGTGGTGGATATGTCTTGAAGCGAAAAGATATTGGACTAAAATACACACGTGGTTGGAGAAAATAATTAAAAAAACACATAGATTTCAAGCCAGAAGAGAGAGAGAGAGAGACAAGAGACACAAACAGAAAGGGAGGAAAGAGAGAGACAGAGAGAGAGAGACCTGTTTAAAAGAAAATAGAAAAATGGCTCTTTGAGTGTTTAAAGTTGCAGACCCCTGGGTTAGGCAAACACCATGGTCCTTAAGTGAACCTTGTGGTCATTAAGCGAACACCGGTTGTTAAACAAGCCCATTTTCCCCAATTGGGCATTTTTAACCAGAAACCAGAAGGAATTGTTGGAAACTGGCAAAAAACATAGAAAACCTCAGTCGCATGAATGTGTGGGATGTTGTAACTGGTCATAAGTGTGTGTGTGTGTATGGCTATCAAAACTCCAAAAACGAGGTCGAGTAGCTCTGGGGAGGTCAGTTGTAAATTGGAACACTTGCTAAGCAACCGGCCATTAAGCGAGGACCACTTGTATTTGGTTTGCCTTAAGGATTCAGAGCTGTATGGAATCTGGTTTCCTTTGATCCTTTGGGGGATTGCAAAAGGTCCGGATGGGGGAATTCTCATAGGGGGAACTAGGATCGTGACCACCTAGCCACGCCCACCCAGTCACATGACCGCCGAGCCACACCCACAAAATAAGCCACGCCCGCAGGACCGGTAGTAAAAAAAAAGTTAGAACCCGCCCCTGGTCTGCTCGCGGGAAAGCTCAACCAATGACTGCATCGCTTCAGTGACTGAAATTCTGGTTCCCATTGTGGCCATAAGTTGGAGGACTACCTCTAGTTTAAACCCTCATTCAGATGATTGGATGACTTTGGGGAGATTAAAGGCCCCTGGAGGTTAAATCGATCCCCTCTTAATCTTCACTGGCCACGGGAATCACTATCCCGCTACCCCCCCTTGCCGCCCCCCCCCCCCCCCGCAAACAAGCCCACTTGCCTGGTTAAGAAAGCCACTCCAGGACTTCTTTTTCTCCCCCCCCCCCATTTATTTATATATTTTTCCTTTACATAAGATAAAGGCTTAGTGAACAGCGTAGACTAAGTCGGTTGGCTAAGTCTGAGTCAGCTGCTTACATCATAGTACTTTTTAAAAATCTTTAATTTCTAACTCTGTTATCCTACCAAAAAGAAAAAAAGAAAGAAAGCCATTAGAAGAATTAATCAGTGGAACAACCTGCCTCCGGAAGTTGTGAATGCTCCAACACTGGAAGTTTTTAAGGAGAGATTGGAATAACCAGTTGTCTGAAGTGGTGTAGGGTTTCCTGCCTAAGCAAGGGGGTTGGACTAGAAGACCTCCAAGGTCCCTTCCAACTCTGTTTATTCTATTCTATTCTATTCTATTCTATTCTATTCTATTCCATTCCATTTCAGATGACATCCGTAAGCGAGCCAAGTCATATACGGCAAGTGGTTCTTTTCTGTTAGAAACACCAAAGCCAATTCCTCCAATACAGCTAGTCTTCAACTTACAACATCTCATTTAGTGACCAGTCGAAGTTACAACAGCACTGAGAAACGAGACCATTTTTCACACTAACCGTCCATTGTAGCCTCCTCATGGTCACGTGGTCAAAATTCAGATGCTTGGCAACTGACTCCTATTTATGACGGTCGCAGTGTCCCTGGTGTGTGTGTGTTCTGTCTCCGTCCTCACTTTGGAGTAATGAGCTGGCCTACAGCCAGTGGTTACACGGCTCCTATCAGTCCTGGCCGAGAAAACGCAGCTGCCTGCCAAAAAGTTCAAACAGATTAAGACTTCAGCTCACTTCAACACGGTTCAGCTAATTTGCTTCCCGTGGAACTGAGAGCAGTCCCAAAGCTCCTTATATATCCTGTGGGGTGGGGCTCCTGCCCCACCCTTCCCTTTGACAACGACGCCTCTCTAATCTTCTGAAGTGCGGGTCGATCCAAGCTTGATTAGTATGATTATCAGCTGCGTCTGTAGGCGTAGCCTGAGGAAGGGAGGAATCAGGGGATGTCGGCCTCATTACGTCCTCTGACTGGCCTGGTTCTGGCTCCTGGAGATGGGCCAAAGGAATCGGTGCTCCTGAGGTAAGCCTTACCGGCCCTTCCCCCTCACTCTCAGAGTCACTGTCGGGTATGGGGCCAGGTTCGGAGGCTGGAGTCACAACAGTGTGTGTGTGTCACATGGTCCCCTTTTACGACCATCCAACAAGCAAAGTCAATGGGGAAGCCAGATTCATTTTACGACTGTGTTACTCACTTAATAACTGCAGCGATTCACTTACAACCATGGCCGGAAAGGTCGTACAAATGGACCCAACTGACTTAGACAACTGTCTCGCTTAGCAACGGAGATTCGCTTGTCATCCTAAATCGGGGTGCTGTGTCTGCACCTCCTGAGCTGGGCCTGCTGCCAGAAAGTGACTTGGACAGTGAGGGGGAAGGGCCATCAGGATTTACCTCGGGAGCACTGGCTTCCCTGGCTCAGCTCCAGGAGCCAGAGGCAGGCCTGGTGGAGGAGATAACGAGGCCTCCATCCCCTGACTCTTCCCCCCCCAGGCAACGCCTCCAGACCCAGCTGATGGCAATCAGGCCTGGCTGGACCCTAGGTTTCGTAGGCAGGAAAGGCGGGAACAACAGAAGCAGGGGTGGGGCAGGCCTAGGAAGTGCTGAGTCATGGAGCCACACCCCACAGGATATAAAAGGCAGCCAGAGCTGCTGTGTCTCTTTGTAACAAGCAAATTCACTGATTAAGAGCTGAAGTTTGTTCCTGGGTGAGTCACCAGCGTCGTGAAAGATAATGGGGGCTCTTGGCAGACGCTGGCTATTCTGCTGCCAGAGCTGATAGTGCCGGCTAATTAAGCCATCACTTGGACGGAGGCGAGGGAGGACACAACACGGGGACTTCCTGGACTTCATTTTCTCCTAAGAGGAAAGCAGACATTGCAACCTCAGCATTTTTTAAACCACTCTGCTTTTCGGAATGACATAACCTGACATTGCAAAATAAAATTAAAAATTAAAAATTGCGCATCCCTCAGGTGGGCATGGAGCCCCTAGGGAACGTGACAGATGTTCAATATCGTTTGTGACCGGGATGTGCAGCCGGATTGGAAAATCTGCTCAGATGGGCACCGAGAGAAATTCTTGGGCTTCCTGGCATCGTGGGACCCATCTCCGGGGAGGGGGCGGAGAGGGTTGAGTCTGCCTATCGAGAGGAGGTGGACCGTTTTGTTTTTGTTTTTTGGTGTTTTTTTTGGAATTTATATCCCGCCCTTCTCCGAAGACTCAGGGCGGCTTACATTATGTAAGGCAATAGTTTCATCCATTTGTATATTATATACAAAGTCAACTTGTATTGCTCCCCCCAACAATCTGGGTCCTCATTTTACCTACCTTATAAAGGATGGAAGGCTGAGTCAACATTGGGCCTGGTGGGACTTGAACTTGCAGTAACTGCAGGCAGCTGTGTGTTAATAACAGGCTGCATTAGCCTGCTGAGCCACTTCCCAGCTTTCGTGGTTGCTTTTGTGGTGTGGAGACAATAACTTGGTCCTTAACACCAATAAGACCAAGGAGCTCAGAGTGGACTATAGAAGGAACAGATCAGACATCCGGCCCTTGCTTATCAATGGAGACCGAGTGGAAAAAGTGGCCAGTTTGAAATTTCTGGCTGTTAGCATAAAAAGAGGAGCTGACCTGGGACGCTCACCTTGCAGCCCTGGTCAAAAGGGCTCAGAAAGAGATTATACTAGCTGAGACTTCTCAGGAAACAACAACTGAATGGAAAACTGCTGGTGACCTTCTACCACTGCACCATAGAGCTGGCTGAGGAACTCTGGGAGTTGAAGTCCACAAGTCTTAAAGAGACCAAGGTTGGAGACCCCTGCCATAGAGAGTGTTTTAACTTACTGCACCTGTGTATGGCTTGCCAATTGCACAGGGGCAGATAGGTCAGTGCTCCAGAGGGTCAACGTCATTGCCCAGAGGATCACTGGTTGCCCCTCCCCTCTTTGGAAGAGTTTATAGCTCCTGCTGCCTTAAGAAAGTTCAAAACATTCTTAAATATCCATCTCATCCTGGGCACTCCTTTTTTTTTTTGAACTATTACCATCAGGCAGACGGTACAGGATAATAAAAACAAGGACAAATAGGCTGAAAAGCAGCTTCTCTCCCGTTAACTATATTGAATTCTATAGTGCAATATTAATGCACTAGTTTTTAATTCAATTGTATAGAATGGGAAGGATGGGGGTTTGGGTTTTATTTTGATAGTTTTCTTATTTACGCTGAAGGTGGCATTTATTTCTGTTGCGCGAAGTGCAATGACAGTAAAGTAAAGTAACTAACCAACCAACCCAGCCGACTCCCCTGCCCATCCAGCCTCGCCTCTCTTTTCATGTGTGCCTCTGTGCAGAATAAAGAGATTTTCTGCGCAGGGGACGGTTGGCGTCTCTTGATTGCAAACCTCCCCGCTGGATGCTTGGCGGCCGCTCTATAGCTGGCGAATTAACTCGCCCGAGGTTGGTTAATCAATGGCAGGAAGGGTGGCAGTTAACCTACAATTGTCCTCAGGAGCCCCACTGCGGCCTTGGCACAGGCGAGCTCTCGTCTGGCACTCGGCTCTCTCTCGGGGGCATCGAGGAATATAGCGGCTTGACGCATGGACTTCAACTCCCAGAATTCCCCAGCCAGTCCGTAATAATAAGAGCTGGAAGGGACCCCAAAGATTGTGCTAGCTAGTCCATTTGTCCGGAATGGTGTAAGATCTCCTGCTACAGCAGGGGGTTGGACTAGAAGGCCTCGAAGGTCCCTTCCAACTCTGTAATTATGGGAGTTGAAGAATAGAATAGAATAGAATAGAATAGAATAGAATAGAATAGAATAGAATAGAATAGAATAGAATATGGAAGGAAAGAGAAGAGAAGAGAAAATGGAAGGAAAGGGAAGAGAAGGGAAGAGAAGGAGAGGAGAGGAGAGGAGAAGAGAGGAGAGGAGAGGAGAGGAGAGGAGAGAGAGGGAAGGGAAGGGAAGGGAAGGGAAGGGAAGGGAAGGGAAGGGAACAGAAGAAGAGAAGAGAAGAGATAAGAATAGGATAGGATAGAGCAGAGGAGAGAGAAGGGAAGGGAAGGGAAGGGAAGGGAAGGGAAGGGAAGGGAAAGGAAGAGGAGATAATGTAGTGAAACAGTTCATCAGATCCTGAGGCTCAACCTAGAAAGCATGAAAGGAAAACGGTCACACGGATTAGAATAGAATAGAATAGAATAGAATAGAATAGAATAGAATAGAATAGAATAGAATAGAATAGAATAGAATAGAAAATTAAATTGGAAGGGAAGGGAAGAGGAGAGGAGAGGAGAGGAGAGGAGAGGAGAAGAGAAGAGAAGAGAAGAGAAGAGAAGAGAAGAGAAGAGAAGAGAAGAGAAGAGAAGAGAAGAGAAGAGAAGAGAAGAGAAGAGAATGACACTGTTCCTTCATTCTTAGCTTGTCAAAAAAAGCTGGGAATATTTTTTAAGAAATATCGTGTTTGCACTATGCTTTGATCTGAATCGAATACATCTGTGAGGCTGTGTTTCTCACCCTAGGCAATTTTAAAACGGGTGGACTTCAACTCCTAGAATTCCCCAGGCAGCCATACTGGCTGGGGAATCCTGGGAGTTGAAGTCCACATGTCTGAAAGTCATCAAGGCTGAGAAATACAGAACTTAGATGACCCTTCTGGTCTCTTCCAACTCCATCATTCAATGCTGGCTGGGGAATTCTGGGAGTTGAAGTCCCTCCATCTTAAAGTGACCCAGGTTGAGAAATACTGGACCAGGTGACCCTTCTGGTCTCTTCCAAGTCTATCATTCATGGCTGGCTGGGGAATTCTGGGAGTTGAAGTCCACAGGTCTTAAAGTCATCAAGGCTGAGAAATACAGGACTTAGAGTTGAAGTCCACAAGTCTTAAAGTTGCCAAGGTTGGAGACCCCTGACTTAGATGACCCTTCTGGTCTCTTCCAACTCTATCATTCATGGCTGGCTGGGGAATCCTGGGAGTTGAAGTCCACATTAAGTTGCCAAGGTTGAGAAACGCTGGACTACACGTTGACTGGAGAATTCTGGGAGCTGAAGTCCTTCCGTCTTAAAGTCGCCCTAGGGTGAGAACCACAGCCTTACAGATGGAACGGATGCACGGATCCCCATCAAAGCACGACAGAAACATGATATTTCTTTCCAAAAAATATCCTCAACTTTTTTTCTTACAAGCTCAGGACGAAGGAGGGCATCTTGGGGAGACGGCCTCTCCTTCCCAGGGTGGTCCATGGGAGCCCCCTCAGTGCTTTGGAATAGAATAGAATAGAATAGAATTTTATTGGCCAAGTGTGATTGGACACACAAGGAATTTGTCTTGGTGCATATGCTCTCAGTGTACATAAAAGAGAAGATACCTTCATCAAGGTACAACATTTACAACACAATTGATGATCAATATATCAATATAAATCATAAGGATTGCCAGCAACAAGTTATAGTCATACAGTCATAAATGGAAAGAGATTGGTGATGGGAACTATGAGACGATTAATAGTAGTGCAGATTCAGTAAATAGTTTGACAGTGTTGATGGAATTATTTGTTTAGCAGAGTGATGGCCTTCGGGAAAAAACTGTTCTTGTGTCTAGTTGTTCTGGTGTGCAGTGCTCTATAGCGTCGTTTTGAGGGTAGGAGTTGAAACAGTTTATGTCCTGGATGCGAGAAGTCTGTAAATATTTTCACGGCCCTCTTCTTGATTCGTGCAGTATACAGGTCCTCAATGAAAGGCAGGTTGGTAGCAATTATTTTTTCTGCAGTTCTAATGATCCTCTGAAGTCTGTGTCTGTCTTGTTGGGTTGCAGAACTGAACCAGACAGTTATAGAGGTGCAAATGACAGACTCAATCATTCCTCTGTAGAACTGGATCTAGCTAATCTCTAGAGCGAGTTTTTCCTGCTTTCTCTGAAGCACTACTGAAGCGCCTATTTTTTCGCTGGCTGACGCAACCGATGTCGTGTTTATTGTGCTATTTATTGTGTTGTCCCTTGCTTCAGCCCTGGCTCCCATCTGGACCCAGCCTTTCCCCCACCCACCCACCCACCCTGCCATAAAATGTGCCTAATGTACAGGGATTATTGAAGATGTATAAATATAATTAATGTAGGGTCGGGTCTAACCAGTTGCCATTTTAGAACGGTGGGGAGGGAAAAAAGAGAGAGTAGGAGGTAGGAAAGAGGAGAAGAGGAAGGAAGAGGGGTAGAAGAGGGAGAAGAGTGTAGGGTGGAGGGAGGAGAGGAGGTAGATAAGAGAAGGAGAGGAAGGTTTGGAAAGTAAAAGAAGGTAGAAGAGGGAAGAAGGTTAAAAAGGGGGGTGGTGACTGGGCAGGCCCGACTAATTGTATATAACTGTACATTGGATGAATTATTTGATAAGATTGTAAAAATAAAACTTTTTTATTAAAAAAAAATAAAATGTGCCTAATGGGTCCGTCTCTTTGTTGACACAGCCGACGTGGCCCTGGGTGGGCCTGGCACCACCCAAATGGCAAACACGGAACTGGAGTGGATGTTTCACTCCACTTGTTTGCTGGGACATCAGAACTCGGATCTATTCTTGCATAAAATCCTGCCGGCGTGAAAGAAATACCTACAGGAGGTCCTCGAACTTACAAAACAGTTTGTTTAGTTCAAAGTTACAACGGCCAGGAAGAAAGTGACTTACGACCGTTTTTATCAGTTACGTCCCCAAGTGATGCCAGCATTCAGACGCTTGGCAACTGACTTGTACTGATGATGGTTGCAGTGTCCCAGGGTCACACGATCGCCTTTTGTGACCTTCTGAACAAGCAAAGTCAAGGGGAAAGCCTGATTCACTTAACAACCGGGTTATTAATTGAAGAACGGCTGTGATTCGCTGAACAAGTTTGGTAAAATGGGGCAAATCTCACTTAACAAATTGTCTCACTTAAGAACAGAAATGTTGGGCAAACTTGTGGTCATAAGTCGAGGACTTCCTGTGCCCGCCTATACAGGTACTCCCCAACTTACGACAGTTCGTTTAGTGACCGAAGTTACAACAGCGCTGAGAAAAGTGATTTATGACCGTTGCAGCACCCGCGGGGTCAGAATGCAAAGTTTCAGGTAAGCAGCAGACATTTGGGGTTCAATTGAGGTCGCAAGTCGAGGACTATCTGCATACTGAATTGTGATCACGTGACTGTGGGGCTGTTGCGGTGTTGGCAATAGCAACTACCAGGTGTAAGTGACTTTTTTCCAGCTGCCTGGCCTTCAACTTCCAGAATTCTGTGGGGTTGTTGGTTTTGTTTGGTAATTTCAGACTGCTGCTGATCAAATGGTTCTAAGTTGTGAACTGTCTGTATTTTCCACTTTTTGAGTTGCACAGATACATTGTTCTGTCCCCCCTCGACTCCGTCCTTGCGATGGCTTAATTAGCCAGCACTATCAGCTCTGGCAGCAAACTAGCGAGCGTCTGCCAAGTGTCTCTGTTATCCCCCTCGACGCCGATGAGTCAACAAACAGTACTTCAGCTCTAGTCAAGCAGTTGATGTATCTGCTACGAAGAGGCACAGCAGCCCTTGCTGCTTTTATATCCTGTGGGGTGTGGCTCCATGACTCAGCACTTCCTAGGCCTGCCCCACCCCTGCTTCTGTTGTTCCCTCCTCTCCTGCCTACGAAACCTAGGGTCCAGCCAGGCCTGATTGCCATCAGCTGGGTCTGGAGGCGTTGCCTGGGGGGGGAAGAGTCAGGGGATGGAGGCCTCGTTATCTCCTCCACCTGGCCTGCCACTGGCTCCTGGAGCTGAGCCAGGGAAGCCGGCGCTCCCGAGGTAAGTCCTGATGGCCCTTCCCCCTCAATTTCCGAGTCACTTTCTGGCAGGGGGCCCGGCTCGGGGGGCGCAGACACAACACACACACAGACACACAGACACACAAAACACAGCTCCAGGTGGTTCTCGCTTACAACAGCTTGTTTAGTGACCATTCGAAGTTACGACGACCCTGAAAAAAGTGACTTTTGACCGTTTCTCACACTTACGACCGTTACAGCCTCCCCGTGGTCATGTGATCAGAATTCAGACGCTTGGCAACCGACTCATATTTATGACGGTTGCAGCATCCCGTGATCCCCTTTCGCGACCTTGTGACAAACCCAAGTCAAAGGGGGAAATCCGGATTCGCTTAACGACCCGTGTGACTAACTTTTAAGAACTGCAGCGATTCCCTTAACAGCCACGGAAAGGACGCTCGTAAAACAGAGCAAAACTCACTTAAATTCCGGGCTGAACTGCGGTCGTAAGATGAGGATTGCCTGTACTTGCAACCTGGGGGCCAGGCCCTGCATCATCTCCAAACATCCCCAAACCACGAATAAATCAGGATTCTGATCAGTGGTGAAATCCAATTTTTTTTTACTACCGGTTCTGTGGGCCTGGCTTGGTGGGCGTGGCAGGGGAAGGATGCTGCAAAATCCCCATTTCTTCCCACTCCTGGGGGAAGGCTATTCCAAAATCCCCATTCCCACCCCACTCTGGGACCAGCCAGAGGTGGTATTTGCCGGTTCTCTGAACCACTCAAAATTTCCACTACCGGTTCTCCGGAACCTGCCAGAACCTGCTGGATTTCACCCCTGGTTCTCATAAACAGGAACACTCCCCCCTACACCCCCCCCCCCGCTGCCGCCTGGCATCACTTCCATCAGCCTGGGCCATTAACGCCTGGAAGGGCTAAGTGGCTTTTGAGCAAACAGCCTGCAAAAATAGGTCATAAATCCTTATTTGCGCTGGGCTATAAAAGCTCCTGGAGTTCTTGGAAGTAAGCAAATATTTGCTCGGGATGATGTGGCAGTGATGCGCCCGCAGGGCAGGTGTCGACGCAGAGGCCGGGAGGCGCTTCTGCGGAGGAAATGTTGTAACCGGTGGAACAGCTTCCCTCCAGAAGTCCTGGGTGGCTTTCAAGAAGAGATTGGACAATCACTTGTCTGAAATGGGCTGGACTAGAAGACCTCCAAGGTCCTTTCCGAATCAGTGGTTCTATAATTCTGTCCTAACCACCTGCCAGTCCTTGCTGAATATACCCAGCCAGGAGCACAAGGGAGGCCTACTCTTCCATGAAATTGGCGGTCCCTCCAAAGTTTCCCGTGCTCCTTTGGAAATGCTCCCCACACAGGCTTATACAGCTAGTCCTCAACTTACAACGTTTCATTTAGTGACCATTTGAATTTACAACGGCACTAAAAATAGTGTCCATTTTTCACGCTTGTGACCCAGTGCAGCATCCCCCACGATCAAAATTGATCAAAATTCAAATGCCGGCAACTGATTCCTATTTGCGATGGTTTTCAGCGTCCTGGGGTCATGTGATCCCCTTTTGTGACCTTCTGAGAAGCAAAGTCGATGGGGGGGGAGAGCCAGATTCGCATAACGACCGTGTGACCAACTTCACAACAGCAGGGAGGGATTGGTTTAACACCTGTGGCATGAAAGGTTGTAAGATGCGGCAAACTTTGGCTTAACAAATGTCTCACTTAGCGCAGAATATCGGGCTCCATTGCGGTCGTAAAACGGGGACTACGCGTATTTTTGCACTCGGCCCCTCTTAATACCTGCTTTGCTACGTTCTAGGTGAGACGTGTGTGGTTTTTTCCTCTGCCTTGCAAAAGGGGCTTTTAGAGTCACAGCAGGCGGGAGGGTTTCGTGCCACTTACTCCTTCGCTTTGGGGGTAATTGCAGCTTTCGGTGGGCGATCAGAAAAGTGGGTAATTGCTCCCTGGGAGGGGTGGGCTGCCCCATTTCTCCACCAGCCAACAAAGGGCTCCTGTGGGGGATAATAGCAACAAATTAAAAAAAGAGCCGGAGTCAAATTGTTTGTCACTTTTACAGGAAGGGAGGAAAAGGGTTTGAAAAAATGTGGTGGTTTTTTTTTTTTTTAATCGCTTGTCAGCGTTGAGTCCAGAAAGACAATAGAGCCAGCCTTGCTTGCAAAGATTATTATATATATATATATATATTATAATACATATATTAATTTCCAAGTAGGTGGGTGTAATGCGGTTGCTGCACTGGAAAGCCAGAAAAACGAACGCCTGTAAATGTGGTGGTGGGGGGGTCAGTTGGAAGATTTTGAGGGGGGGGGTGGTTTGAAAATCAGTGTGGATGAATCATATGCCTGTTCAACCCCCAGCCCAGCCCCCACCGCACGAGTATTTCATAAACTTCGTCTTGTGTTTCGCTGTGTGCTGAGCTGAGCCCCTGTTAATTGCAGCCCCAAAAGACATCAGATGGAACCAAAGACAAATTGGAAACACAGATCGGCATGGAAAAAAAAATGTGAAGCCACCACCAGAGTTTCTGCTTCTTGCTCTCTGCAAGATTATTGTTTTTTCTTTCCTTTTTTCCACTAAAGTCATCATTTCTTTTATGTATACTGAGAGCGTATGCACCAAGACAAATCACACTTAGCCAATAAAAAATTCTTTTCTATTCTATTCTATTCTATTCTATTCTATTCTATTCTATTCTATTCTATTCTATTCTATTCTATTCTATTCCATTCCATTCTATTCCATTCCATATTTTCTATTCTATTCTATTCTATTCTATTCTATCCCATCCCATCCCATCCTCTATTCTTTTCTATTCTATTCTATTCTATTCTATTCTATTCTATTCTATTCTATTCTATTCTATTCTATTCTATTCTATCCCATCCCATCCCATCCCATCCTCTATTCTATTCTATTCTATTCTATTCTATTCTATTCTATTCTATTCTATCCCATCCCATCCCATCCTCTATTCTATTCTATTCTATTCTATTCTATTCTATTCCATTCTATTCCATTCCATATTTTCTTTTCTATTCTATTCTATTCTATTCTATTCTATTCTATTCTATTCTATCCCATCCCATCCCATCCCATCCTCTATTCTATTCTATTCTATTCTATTCTATTCTATTCTATTCTATTCTATTCTATTCTATTCTATTCTATTCTATTATCTTTGGCTGGTGAACTGGTAGAGTTTTGATTCCTGTCTCCTTCCCTTGAAAATTCCTAGGGAAGAGTTTCAACCTGGATAACTTTAAGATGGGTGGGACTTCAACTCCCAGAATTCCCCAGCCAGCATGCTAGCTGGAGAATTCTGGGAGTTGAAGTCCACCCATTTTTCAGTTGCCGAAGTTCAGAAACACTGCCTCATTTCTGACCGTAATCGTTAAGTGAATCACTGGAGTTCTTTAGTATAACACAGTTGTTCAGTGAATCCGGCGATTCATCACTTGAGACTTTCAAGAAAAGATTGGACTGCCATTTGTCAGAAATGGTGTAGGGTTTCCTGCTTGAGCAGGGGGTTGGACTAGATGATCTATAAGATCCCTTACAACTCTGTTAATCTGTTATATCTGTTATATCCTCCCTCCCTCCCTTCTTTTCTCTGTCTCCATCATCTCCTCCCTCTCTCCTTCCTTCCTTCCTTCCTTCCTTCCTTCCTTCCTTCCTTCCTTCCTTCCTTCCCAGTTTTTCTTTCTCCCTTTGTAGCTTCCTTCCTTCCTTCCTTCCTTCCTTCCTTCCTTCCTTCCTTCCTTCCTTCCATCCATCCATCCATCCATCCATCCTTCCATCCATCCATCCACCCATCCTTCCTTCCTTCCTTCCTTCACCTGCCATAATCATAGGCAGACTCTCGGAATATAAAAATATCAAAACATGTAAAAGCAGGGGAAGAAATGACAAACTGAAAACAGCTCGGCTAAAGCCCCTGCCTTCCCTCCAGCCCTCCCTTCCTCCTCCTCCCCAGCCTCCGGAAAGGTAGCTACCTCTGCCATGAGCTGCTTGGTGGAGTTGGGGAACCTTAATTGACAATACTTTATTGTCTTAAGTGGAGGCCTTGAACGTATTGCATTTTTATTTTGTTCCAAGCCAAAGTTCCTTTGTGTCGATGCGCAGCTCTATAAGTTTGCTGAATAACTCCAAAGAATTTCAGCCGTTGCTATGATTCAAAAGCGAGGCCCCTCTATAGAAAATCATGTTCCGAGCCCTTGACATTTTATTTTCCTTCCCACACGGCTTAAGAGCCTGCCTTTCTCTCCAAGCTCGGCTCGTCCACCTCTGACATTTCGTTCTTGTTTTTTCCCCCAATTGTGTGGGAACCACAATTCACAGCCCCCATGGATACCTGAATGCTAGGTGTGCCCGGTTTAGTGGAGTGAGAAACGGGCTCGGAAAATTGATCTGGCGAGAAGCCAGTCGGTTGAGCTCCAAATTTTGGGGAGGGGGTGTCTGTTGGCTGGAAAAGGGGGCGTTACATGCGCCCCCAGGTTCATCTTATGGTCAGTCACTCAAATCACTTCCGATGGAAAACGGAGATTCAGCCAGTTCTTCAGAATACATGTGTTCTGACCCAGCCCCCCAAACACGACAAACCCTCTGAAGTTAACTCAATTATTCCTTTAATTAGGAGCGCCGGCAGCCCCTGCAAAAAGTTTCTAGTTGTCTGCCACATCTATTCATCTCCGCTCCCTGTCTTTTATCCCCAGAGCTAGGGTGGGGCTTCGCTAACAGTGGTGGCTCTTCTGTCCCAAGGACCGGCCCATAGATTTCCACTGCTCTCCTCTGCCTTCTGCTCATCCACGTGTCAGGCACCGGACCCAACTGTTCCTCCTCTTCCTCATCAGCCACCTCCAGACCTGGGGGGCTGTTGACTCTCCATCTGAGGACTGACGGATGGCCCAGGCTCTGCCTCTGTCTCTCTCTCTCTCTCTCTGTGCCAGCTCCATTCCCTCTTCCCCCTCGGAGCTCTCAGGTTGCCTTGATGCTGACACTGACTCCCACACCTCCTCCTCCTCCTCCTCCTCCTCCTCCTCCTCCTCCTCCTCCTCCTCCTTTGATTCGGCTGCTGAAGGGCCACAACAACATGGTGTTGTGTCTCGTCCGATCTCACCACAGCCGGGGCCTTCTTATCTGCTTCCAAACACGGAGGAATGTCCTAGTATGCCTCCCGGCTCCATGCCCAAACAGGCTGAAGAGGAGGAAGTATCTCCAGCCCCCAGCTCTGGCTCCATGCCCAGGCAAACGGAGCAACTAGACCCCTCCCCCTCCTCCACAGCATGTGAGCCTGAGGGAGGTCAATTGCCAACAGCTGCAGACTGGAGTGACCCTCGCGTCAGAAGACTTGATAGGCGGAGGCAACAGAAGGAAGGGAGGGGCAGGCCTGGATAAGTGCTGAGTCATGGAGCCACACCCCATGGCCTATATAAAGGACCTGCTTTCTGGCATTCTCTGAGTCAGGCAAAGTCTAAACATATCTTGCTGAAGTCACTTTCTGGTCTCCTGCCTGCCCTGAGGACTTTGCTAGGACTTTGGCAGAGCTGCAGAGGCACGCCTGATTCGGATTTCCCTGACCCGGCCGTCAGCGGAGGAGTGGGACACGACACATGGAGACCTGGTCAATTTAAAGCAGGGCTAGGGAACTATGGCCCCTTGATGGCCTGAGGACTTCAACTCCCAGAATTCCTGAGCCAGCATGGGATTCTGAGCATAGCTGGCTCAGGAATTCTGGGAGCTGAAGTACGCAGGGCATAAAGGGACCACAGTTCCCCAGCCCTGATTAAAGGTACAAAACAAATTTTATTGGTTATAATACAGGAAGTCCTCGACCTACAACCATTCGTTTAGTGACGGTTCAGAGCTACAACGGCACTGAAAAAAAGTGACTTAGGGTCATTTTTCACGCCTGGGACCGTTTGCAGCGTCCCTGTGGTCACGTGATCAGAATTCAGAGGCTCGGCAACTGACTCGTATTTATGACGGTCGCAGCGCCCGAGGGGGAGGGGGGTGATCACATGATCCCCTTTTGCGACCTTCTGACAAGCGGTGTCAATGGAGAAACCAGATTCACTTAACGACGGTGTTACTAATTTAACAACTGCAGGGATTCACTTTAACGGCTGTGGCAAGAAAGGTCGTAAAATGGGTCAAAACTCACTGAACCAATGTCTCGCTTAGCCACAGAAATGTTGGGCTCCATTGTGGTCGTAAGTCGAGGACTACCCGTGTTCCTTGGTTTTGTCCAAGCTGATATGGCAGCTCCAGCCTGGCCTCGCGAGGGAAGGGCAAGGGACAACATGCCTGCCATGACGTCATAGCTCTGATGACATCATGAGGCACGCCGATGACATCAGTCTGGCTTACCTCCAACCTCTGAGCAACAAAGTCCCAGCCAGCTGAGAATTTTGGATTTCTTCCAAGGCAGCGCTTCATCTTCGGGCATCCAGCCTCTGTCTCTCGCTAAATAGGATTGAATGTGTTTCCGTTTATTTATTTCTATTTATATCCCGCCGATACTTTTTTCACAACTAGCTCAAGGTATCGAACCTATCTAAGCCTCCTCCCTCCTCCTATTTTCCCCACAACAACAACCCTGTGAGGTGCATTGGGTTGAGATGAGAGGGAGGGAGAGAGGGAGAGAGAGAGAGAGAGAGGCCCAAAGTCACCCAGCTGGCTTTTGTGCCTAAAGTGGGACTAGAACTCACCATCTACCAGTGATTGGACCTGCCAGCTGGCTTTTATCACTAAATGAGGATTAGAACTCACCATCTCCTGGTGATTGGCCCAAAGCCACCCAGCCGGCTTTCGTGCCTAAGGCGGGACTAGAACTCACCGTCTCCTGGTGATTGGCCCAAAGCCACCCAGCCGGCTTTCGTGCCTAAGGCGGGACTAGAACTCACCGTCTCCTGGTGATTGGCCCAAAGCCACCCAGCCGGCTTTCGTGCCTAAGGCGGGACTAGAACTCACCGTCTCCTGGTGATTGGCCCAAAGCCACCCAGCCGGCTTTCGTGCCTAAGGCAGGACTAGAACTCAGCATCTCTTGCTTTCTAGCCTGGTGCCTTAAGCAGTAGACCAGATATCTCCTTTCTGATCATTCACATCCTATGCATTTAACCAAGGTGGCTTGCACCCCTTTAAAACGGGGTCGCACAATTTCCTGGGGGTTTAGGGGCCACACCAGGCTTTGAGTGGCATGTCAAGGGCCACCACACCCTACGAGCAGATGGGTCGAAGAGGCAGAATTTTAAGAGGTGAATTCTGTAAGAATTAATGGATCTCTTCGGCTTTTAAAGCCTATTAATTCTGCCATAAAATAAAAATTAAGGACCATCCGTCAAGATAAAAAAGACATTTAAAGCCCAATGCATTAATCTGTGTGATAAAAGAGAGGAGACTGATCAAATATTAACTTCACGAAAGGGAGATTTTCTTGCCTTTGGCAGTGTGGGTGCTCCAACCCTGGAGGCTTTTAAAAAGGACAGTTACTTGTCTGAAATGGTATTAGGGTCTCCTGCTTGAGTAGGGGGTTGGACTAGAAGACCTCCAGGGTCCCTTCCAACCCCTGTTATTCTGTTATTCGAAGGACAGACTAGATGGACTCCTGAGTCTATTTTCTGCCCTCAGTCTTCTGTTTCTATAGATTTCTTTCCCTATTGATCAAAGGGATCCAGGAGCTGTTCATGCAGCCGTGGTGCTGAAGCAGCGGCCGATTCCACAACTAAAAGGTTTCTATTTGGCCATTGACTTCAGAATCAGAATAGAGCTGGAAGGGACCTTGGAGGCCTTCTAGTCCAGCCCCCTGCTTAAGCAGGAGACCCTGGACCATTTCAGACAGGTGACGGTCCAGTCTCTTCTTCAAAACCTCCAGTGATGAAGCACCCAAAACCTCTGGTGGCAAGCTGTTCCACTGGTTAATTGTCCTTCCTGTTAGGAAGTTTCTCCTTCATTCCAGGTTGCTTCTCTTCTTGATTCGTTTCCACCCATTGCTTCTTGTCCTGCCCTCAGGGGCTTTGGAAAATAACCCCCCCTCTTGTTTGGGGCAGCCCCTCAAATATTGGAATACTGCTATCATGTCCCCCCTAGTCCTCCATTTCTCTTGACTGGCCAAACCCAAATCCTGCCACCGTTCTTCATATGCCTCATTCTCCAGGCCTTTAATCATCTTAGTTGCTCTTCTCTGCACTTTTCACGAAGTCGAAACATCTTTTTTGTAATATGGGGGCCAAAACAGGACGCAGAACATTTAAGGCTTTATGAAGCGGTGCTAATCCTTCACGTGATTTTGATTCTGTGCCTCTGTTTATGCAACCAAGGACTGTATTCGCTTTTTTTGGCGCCTTCCCCACCACGGCTGGCTCACGTTTAAACGTCCACTTGTTGAGTTTTGGCTCTGCTCTTCTTTCCTTGGCTAGAAATTCATGAGTTTTCCTTGCAAGCCAGTTCCTTTTTGGAGCATATCCACGAACCTCAACTAACAGTCAGAAGACACGCTGAAAATTCTTTATTTTCACAACATATAGACAGGTTTAACCATAGTTTCAACTGGGAAAATGGGGCCACACCCTGGACCAAGCCGAGTCCCAAAATTTCCAGGGAATTTCTAGGAGCCTGGCATTCTTGACAAACTAGCCATCAACAGACACATAGAGATAAACGACATGTATAGGCTAGGCAAAAGAAACAATCAACAAACCTAAATGGGAAGCCCAAAGAATGGGAAGGATCCCACAGTCCTTTTCCTCCCCCTCCCCCTCCCCTTCCCCCCCTCCTCCCTGAAAGCTTCCTTCCTTTCAGCACTGATGGTATTACCTAGTCTGGGTCATGAAACGTCTGCAAGAAAACCTCATTTCAATCCTGAGCTACAAATATTCTCCTGTATTGGTTCCTATTCATTCCTCTTTCTCTCTGTGTGTGTCTGTGTGTGTACTTGAGCGCCTCCTGATGGAGCAAAAGAGGTTTTGCACTCTGCCATTGTGATCATCAATGCATCGGGCAGTGATGCCAGCTGTAGCTGGAGTATTCCGGGAAGCTGTGCAAAGGCCCCTCCTGGCCACGGCGGCCACCTGCTTTGCCATCGGGAGCTGGGAGCCCAGGAGGCTCATCTGGGACACACGACTCCAATCGAGGAATTGCTAAAAGAAGCTAACAGTAAAAAGCCCAAGAAAACAACCTCCAAGACTACGCCCACCCAATACTGGCAGGGCAAGCCGCTAGAACAGGGGCCCCCAACCTTGCCAACTTTAAGCCTGGTGGACTTCAACTCCCAGAATTCCCTATTCCCTAATTCTGGGAGTTGAAGTCTGCCAGGCTTAAAGCTGCCAAGGTTGGGAACCCCTGCACTAGAATATAAATGGAGGGCAAACCTCACTCTCCGCTAACACTGATAATGTTCCCTAGTTGGGTCATGATATGTCTGCAAGTTCAGAGAGCACCTAAGGACTCCACAGTCCTCCTCTTCTACTCCTTCTCCTCCTCTCCTTCTTTTTCTCATTCCCTCCTCTTTCCTTCCTCCTCCTTATCCTCTTTCTCCCTGCAAACCCCACTCTCTTCTAGCACCGATGATGTTCCCTAGTTGGGTCATGAAAGGTCTGCAAGACAACAACCAAGCTCAGAAGGCACTTAAGGACTCCACAGTCCTCTTCCTCCTTCTCCTTCTCCTTCTCCTTCACTCCAAAAATCCTGCTCCCTTACAGCACTGAAGATGTTACCACCAAACTCAGAGAGCACCAAGGACCCTAATAGTTTCACCTCCTCCTCCTCCTCCTCCTCCTCCTCCTCCTCCTCTCCATAAACCCCACTCCCTCCTAGCACTGATGAGGAACCCTAGTTGGGTCATGAAAGGTCTGCAAGTAAACAACCAAGTTCAGAGGGCACTTAAGGACTCCACAGTCCTTCTTCTCCTTCTCCTCCTCTCCGAAAACCCTGCTCCCTTATAGCACTGAAGATGTTGTCTAGTTGGGTGATGAAACATCTACAAGAAAACCACCAACCTCAGAGAGCACGAAGGACCCTAATAGTTTCTCCTCCTCCTCCTCCTCCTCCTCCTCCTTCCTCCTCCTCCTCCTCCTCTCTGCAAACCCTTCTGTTTTCTAGCATTGATGTTATTACCTAGTTGGGTCATGAAGCATATTCAAGAAAACAACCAAGTTCAGAGGGCACTTAAGGACTCCACAGTCCTCCTCCTCCTCCCCATAAACCCCACTCCTTTCTAGCACCGATGATGTTACCTAGTTGGGTCATGAAAGGTCTTCACGACAACAACCAAGCTCAGAGAGCACCAAGGAGGACCCCGCATGGTTCCATGTTCTTGACTTTTTGATCCTCCACTGGACACCCCTGTTCTGATGGATCCCCAAACTGGGATCCAGAATGCAGACTGCAGAATTCAGAAGGGATCCTCTCCAAAGAAACGTTTTGGTTTCCAGCTCACCTCTGCAAGTGTGCAAGAACCTTGCTCGGTGTTCTCCACCACCGAAGCATTTCAGAGTTTGCAATTCGGAGCCTTTGTGTTGCTTTTCACGTCACCCTGTTTTCAATGTCACCAGTGACCTTGTGGGGGCTTCGTTCTGAGGAGCAGGGAGAGTCAGAGGTCATTTTTTGCTGATGGGTATCCTGGATGTAGGAAGGAAGGAAAATTAAATCCCATCTAGGACATGACAATAATAACGCCCACGCACAACAGGAGGCATCGCTCAGGCCAGGGTGAATCAGGATATTTTCCCGCAAACTTGACTCATGCCGACCCTTTTTGATCGCTTGCTGCATTTTATTTTACGGCTCCTCCATCTTTCATGCAACATCCTTCAAGTCGCAGTGAGCCATGGCTTATATCAGCACGACGTTGACCGAAGCTGGACTCCTTCGGCTTTTCCCCTTTGCCTTCTCAAAACCTCTGGAAGGAAAAAAACCTCAGGATGGGAAGTTTTAGGAAGAGCAAACGTGGGAGACCCTCGTTTCATAGGCAACTTTCTGTTAGCCACGTCTTCTGAATTGCTGGCCTTAAAAGTTACATTTATAGGGTCCTTGGTACTCTCGGAGCTTGGGGGTTTTCTAGCAGATGTTTCATGACCCAACTAGGTGACATCATCAGTGCTAGAAGGGAGGGAGGTTGCAGAGAGAAGGAGGAAGAGGAGGACTGAGGGGGTCCTTGGTGCTCTCTGAGCTTGGTGGTTTTCTTGCAGACGTTTCATGACCCAACTAGGTAACATCATCAGTGCTAGAAGGAAAGAGAAAGAGGAAGATGAGAGGGAAGGGGAGGGGAGGAAAAAGGTAATGTCATCAATGCTAGAAGGGAGGAGGGTTTGTAGATAAGACAAAGAGGAGGAGGAGGAGGAGGAGGAGGAGGAGGAGGACAACTGTGGGGTCCTTGGTGCTCTCTGAGCTTGGTGGTTTTCTTGCAGACGTTTCATGACCCAACTAGGGAACATCATCAGTGCTGGAAGGGAGTGGCGATTGTGGAATGGAGAAAAAGGGAAAGAAGAAGATGATGTTGTGGAGGAGGAGGGGGAGGGGAAGGGGAGGGGAAGGAGTCCGTGGGGTCCTTGGTGCTCTCTGAGCTTGGTGGTTTTCTTGCAGACGTTTCATTACCCAACTAGGTAACATCATCAGTGCTAGAAGGAGGAGGGTTGGGGAGAGAGGGAGGAGGAGATGAAGGAGGAATCCTTGATGTTCTCTTTCCTGGGTTGCATTTCTTGCAGATGTTGTAAGTTGCTGTACCCCATTTCTCTGTTGCTGCTCCTAAAGGAAAACTATTTTTGCTTTTAGGAATAAATATTTTTTTTTCTTTCCTCCCAGCTGTCTGGCTCCCATTTTCATTTATTCTTCCGCAATCCTGGCTCGCCTTAGAACCCCAAGTTATTTTTCTAACCCGTTGTATCTTCGAGCAGTCACTAAATGAATGGCTATAAATCGAGAACGACCTGTACTGAGGCTTCCTTAACCCAGATCACCGGCTAAAAATATTGTAACCCATCTTCCAAAATGCCCAACCAGCAGCCTGGCCCAAACTTGGGGAGCCGGACCCTCAAGCAGATGTGGAGATGGAAAAATTGCAGGGGGGTGTCTGAATTTTTTCCTGGACAGTTCGATAAAGCCAGGACTAGAAGGACAGTCAACAGCCAGGAAGAAATATCTTTGCAACTTGCAGATTAATCCGGTGACTAATGTGTCATTTTAGCTTCCAGCCTCTATGTCTGGAGAGGTGCAAACCTTCAACGGCTTTTTTCATTCAGGGCCTGATGAATGAATTGATATTTGGGACAGTGACATCCATCATCCCCGGGAATGTTAGGCCGTTGCTTAATGACCTCCAGAGGAAGGGATTCATCTCTTATCTCTTGACAAAAGGCTGGATGGATGGTTAAAGATTTGACCAGAGATGACCCAGAGATAGCTTGTTCCTCCGTTTCAAAGCCTCGCTGTCCACCGGACTTGAGAAGATGAAAATGGAGAAGGTGTAAGATGGATGGGCTGTCTCAGAAAGCATATTGCCCATCTACAGCCAAGGGTGTCCAACCTTGGTCCAACCTTAACAGAGTAACAGATGAACAGAGTTGGAAGGGACCTTGGAGGTCATCTAATCCAACACACACACCCGCCCATGCAGGAGACCCCAGACTATTTCTGACAGGTGGCAGTCCAGTCTCTTCTTGAAAGCCTCCAGTGATGAAGCTCCTACAACTTCTGAAGGCAACTTCTGTTTCACTGATGGATTGTTCTCATTGTCAGAAAATTCTTCCTTATTTCCAGGTTGAATCTCTCCTTGTTCAGTTTCCATCCATTGTTCCTTGTCTGGCCTTCAGGTGCTTTGGAGAATAGCTTGACCCCCTTCCTCCTCTCTGGGGCAGCCCCTCAAATATTGGAAGATGCTCTCCTGTCTGCCCTGGTCCTTCTCTTCACTAGACTAGCCAGGCCCAGTTCCTGCAACCGTTCTTCATATAGTTTAGCTCTTTGTGCTCTTCTTTGCACTCTTTCCAAAGTCTCAACATAACACAATAACAGAGTTATAAGGGACCTTGTAGGTCATCTAGTCCAACCCCCCACCCAGGCAGGAGATCCTACACCATTTCTGACAGATGGCAGCCTGGTCTCTTCTTGAAAGCCTCCAGCGATGAAGCTCCCACAATTTCTGAAGACAACTTCTGTTCCACTGGTTGATTGTTCTCACTATCAGAAAATTCCTCCTTATTTCCAGGTTGAATCTCTCCTTGTTCAGTTTCCATCTGTTATTCCTTGTCTGGCCTTCTGGTGCTTTGGAGAATAGCTTGACCCCCTCCGCTGTTCTGGGAGTTGACGTCCGCCAGTCTTCAAGTGGCCAGAGTTGGACACCCCTACTTTGGATAATCTCTCCAAAACTGTAGCTCCAAAATAAGCTACAAGGACCTACTCCAGTTTGTCCTAAATTCATGTAAGAGTGTAAATTGATAACTTTATCGGAAGGAGAATATTTTATTCAGGAGTTTTGTTTCCACAGTAAGACCTTAGCACTGGTAAACAAAATAATGGCACTGGAGTTTTTACAACCAGCTACAGGTAAATCCTTGTTTAACAACAGTTCGTTTAGTGACAATTTGAAGTTAGAACAGCGCCGAAACAAGTGACCTAGGTCCATTTTTCACGCTTACGCCCGTTGGCAGCATCTTCATGGTCACATGATCAAAATTCCGACGCTTGTCCGCTGACTCATATTTATGACGGTCGCAGTGGGTCAGGGTCATGTGATCATTATTTTGCAACCTTCTGACAAGCAAAGTCAATGAGGAAGCCAGATTCACTTAAAAGACATGTTACTAATTTAACAACTGCAGTGATTCACTTAGCAGCTGTGGCGAACTCACTTAATGACCGTCCCACTTAGTAACAGAAATTTAGGGCTCAATTGTGGTTGTAAATCGAGGACTGCCTCTACAATATTGGAGAGGGGACAGGAATCCCCGCAGAAGAGTCAAAAGGCCAGTCACAATTAAACAGTTTATTTTGTTGCTCAATTCATTACAATTGTGTAGGAGAAGGAGTCAAAAGAGGAATCAGACCTAGAATTGCTATGTAGCCACAAAGGGACTTTAACCCCCAGGGAGGAAAGAAGGAAGACATGACCCAGAATGTTAGTCACTGATCCTAGCCACATTTGGGATTTTTCTTAGCTTCTTCTGGGATTATTCTTTGACACATTTTTTTTCCCTCTCAGTGAGATTTCACTCTAATTATATATTCCACTAGCTTTTCCAGGAAAGATGTTTATTTATTTATTTATTTATTTATTTATTTGATTTTTATACCGCCCTTCTCCCGAAGGACTCAGGGCGGTGTACAGGCAGAATAAAACCAACAAAGAAACAATATACAATATACAAAGTTAAAATATCAATTAAAAACTTATTAAATGAGCCTGAAAAATTTAAGAAATTTACCATAAAACCAAAAACCCCATTAAAATTGCTAAAAATTTGAGTTTAAAATTCCATTCAAGCCAGCCCCGCGCGAATAAAGAGGTATGTTTTCAGTTCGCGACGGAATGTCCGAAGGTCAGATATCTGGCGTAAGCCCGGGGGGAGTTCGTTCCAGAGTGTGGGAGCCCCCACAGAGAAGGCCCGTCCCCTGGGGGCCGCCAGCCGACATTGTTTGGCGGACGGCACCCTGAGGAGTCCCTCTCTGTGAGAGCGTACGGGTCGGTGGGAGGCATGTGGTAGCAGCAGGCGGTCCCGTAAGTACCCAGGTCCTAAGCCATGGGCGCCTTAAAGGTCGTGACTAACACCTTAAAGTGCACCGAGAGGCCACAGGTAGCCAGTGCAGCCTGCGCAGGAGAGGTGTTACATGGGAGCTGCGTGCAGCTCCTCTATCACCAGCGGCTGCGTTCTGGACTAACTGAAGCCTCCGGACGCACTTCAAGGGAGCCCCATGTAGAGAGCATTACAATAATCCAAGCGAGAGGTAGCAGGCGCGCATGAGTGACCGTGCATAAGGCATCCCGATCAAGGAAGGCGCAACTGCGAACCAGGCGAACCTGGTGGAAGGCCCTCCTGGAGCGGCCGTCAAATGATCTTCAAGCGACAGCCGATCATCCAGGAGGACACCCAAGTTGCGCACCCTATCCTTTGGGGCCAATAACTGCTTCAACAGCCAGCGGTTGCAGCTGGCTGAATCGGGATGCCGGCATCCACAGCCACTCCGTCTTGGAGGATTAAGCTTGAGCCTGTTTCTCCCCATCCAGACCCGTCGGCCTCCAAACACCGGGACAGCACTTCAACAGCTTCATTGGGGTGGCCGGGGTGGAAAAATACAGCTGGGTGTCGTCAGCGTACTGCTGGTATCTCACCCCAAAGCCACTGATGATCTCACCCAGCGGCTTCATATAGATGTTGAACAGCAGGCGAGAGGATCGACCCCTGCGGGACCCCACAAGTGAGGCCCTCGCGGTGACCTCTGCCCCCGTCAACACCGTCTGCGACGGTCGGAGAGATAGGAGGAGAACCACCGATATCGGTGCCTCCACTCCCAATCCCTCCAACCGGCGCAGCAGGATACCATGGTCGATGGTATCAAAAGCCGCTGAGAGGTCTAACAGGACCAGAGCAGAGGAATAACCCCTGTCCCTGGCCCTCCAGAGATCATCCACCAATGCGACCAAAGCCGTCTCTGTGCTGTATCCGGGTCGGAAACCGGACTGGAACATGTCCAGATAGACATCTTCATCCAGGTACTGGGGTAGCTGTCGAGCCACAGCACTCTCTACAACCTTCGCAACAAAGCGAAGATTGGAGATCGGACGATAATTACTTAAAATAGCTGGGTCCAGAGAGGGCTTCTTAAGGAGGGTCTCACCACCGCCTCTTTCAAGGCGGCAGGAAAACTCCTCCAACAAAGAAGCTTGGATAATCCTCTGGACCCAGCCTCGTGTCACCTCCTGAGTAGCCAGTACCAGCCAGGAAGGGCACGGGTCCAGTAAACATGTCGTGGCATGGAGCCTCCCCAATAACCTGTCCACGTCCTCGGGAGCCACAGGATCAAACCGATCCCAAACAGACTCAACAAGGCGTGCCTCCTCTCCCCGCTTGGATCATCCCAAATTCGGTCCAGATCGTCCCGGGCTGGCGATTTTATCGTATAGATAACCACTAAACTCCTCGGCGTCCTGCAAAGGGTCATCCGCACCTCCTGATGAAGGAGGCGGGTCACCAGGCTGGGCGGCGGGCGGTTATCTGCCGGCGCAATGAGGGTGGGCGTGAGCGCCTCGCCTCCCCATTGCCACTAGGTAGGTCCTAGTATAGGACCTAACTAGTGTCGATCAACCGGGCGACTGGACCTCCAGGTGCTCTCTAGGCGTCTTCGCGGCGTTTCATCTCCCTCAGCCCCTCGGAGAACCAAGGGGCCGGACGAGACCTACGCCGGGTCAGAGGCCGCAAAGGCGCGACACGGTCCAAGGCCCCCGCCGCGGCCTGTTCCCAGTTAAAATAAGATGGGAAAAATGTCCTGTATCTTTGCAATCCTTTTATAAAAATTAGAATTACACTGGCTATTTTTCAGCCCTGAATTGTAAACACTGGTCTTGGGGAGGAACCACTTACAGAGATGATAGATTAGATTAGATTAGATTAGATTAGATTAGATTAGATTAGATTAGATTAGATTAGATTAGAGTAGAGTAGAGTAGAGTAGAGTAGAGTAGATTAGATTAGATTAGATTAGATTAGATTAGATTAGATTAGATTAGATTAGATTAGATTAGATTAGATTAGATTCCTTACTTCAACTGTGAAAGAATCTTGTGTGGATATGAGGATTTATTTATTTTTAATTTTCTAGCGCATTTCATCTCTTGATGCTTCCAGTTGCCCAATTCTTTCAGTTCAATTGACTTCAGTCAGATTCAATCAGATCAATTCAATTCCCTGGTAGGAAAAAATCCCCTGCAAATCAGTCGCCAAATGTGTAGATTAATTCAAATAATTCCTTTAGTTTCTCTGCAGTTCCTTATCTCCGCTTAACAGATGCCTGGCATCTTCTCATCCCAAATGGATATAAGAAGGTTCCCGATTCATATTTATATTAAACATCTTTAATCTTATTCCTAGAGGGCTTTGGGGTTTTGTTTTTTTTCATCTTTTACTGTCTACTGGATGGGAGGAGGGTAATTTTCATTCTTCCATTCCCCATTTCTCGTGGTTACTCCATCCTACTTCATTGATTGGCTGGCCTCTTCCTTAATAACAACAACAACAACAACAGAGTTAGAAGAAACCTTGGAGGCCTTCTAGTCCAACCCCCTGCCCAGGCAAGAAACCCTACACCATTTCAGACAAATGGCTATCCAACATTTTCTTAAAAATGTCCAGTGTTGGAGCATTCACAACTTCTGCAGGCAAGTTATTCCACTTATTAATTGTTCTAACTGTCAGGAAATTTCTCCTTAATTCTAAGTTGCTTCTCTCCTTAATTAATTTCCACCCATTGCTTCTTGTCCTGCCTTCAGGTGCTTTGGAGAATAGCTTGACTCCCTCTTCTTTGTGGCAACCCCTGAGATATTGGAATACTGCTATCATGTCTCCCCTAGTCCTTCTTTTCATTAAAGTAGACATACCCAGTTCCTGCAACTGTTCTTCATATGTTTTAGCCTCCAGTCCCCCTTCCAACTCTGCTATTCTATTCTATTCTATTCTATTCTATTCTATTCTATTCTATTCTATTCTATTCTATTCTATTCTAAACTGTTCTAACTCTAGGACTATCAGTAGACAACAGGCGACACCTGGCTCAACAGTAGCAATTGCAAGAGAAACCTTGGAGTCCTAGTGGACAATCACTTAAACAGGAGCCAGCTGTGTGCAGCAGCTGCCAAAAAGACCAGTCCTAGGTTCCATTAACAGAGGGATAGAATCAAGATCACGTAAAGTGTTAGTACCATTTTATAGTGCCTTAGTAAGACCACACTTGGAATATTGCATCCGGTTCTGTTTACACTGCCTTGCCAGTGTGGGTGGGAGTCTGGTGGTGTTGTTGTTTTCTGTGATAATGCCTTGATTAGAGTATTGTTTTCTGCTTGATTATTTGTCTGGGGTTAATCCCTGCTTATCTAGGTGCTGGCTGAGGGAGAGAATATGTTCTGAACTTTCGATTTCCTCCTTAGCATTTATTGTCTCTTTTGAATGCTGTGTAAGTGCAATTTATCTCTGTGTTCCTATTGATGGTTGGTTGATCTGAGTGCCAGGTTTCCAGGAATTCCCTAGGATCTTGGATTTGTCTTTGTCTAGGATGCTCAGGGCTTCCAGCTGAAGCTCTGGCTGAATCCATGTGTGTGTTGTGAGATTAAGGAGTCTCTTCAACACTGAATTAAATGTATTCTCTTATATCGGTGCCCTTTGACGGACAGTTTAAATCAGGGGTCTCCAACCTTGGCAACTTTAAACCTGGAGGACTTCAACTCCCAGAATTCCCCAGCCAGCTTTGCTGGCTGGGGAATTCTGGGAATTAAAGTCCTCCAGGCTTAAAGTTGCCAAAGTTGGAGACCCCTGGTTTAAACAGTATTTTGGACCTACTAAAGTAGTGGATTCCTGCCCAGGCAGAAGGTTGAGCTGGAAGATCTCCAAGGCCCTTTCCATTCTGAATTTCCATCTGTGAAACTCTTCTCCCCAAAAAATGCAAATGGCCTGAATTTTATTAGTAGTTTTATGCTTCATTATATATATTAAAAAACCCCTCTAAAATGCCAAATGGACTCTGGTCATAAATCTTAACAACAGGTTGCTGTTTTTTAACAAGCTGTTCATCCAAAAGAAAGGAAAACCAAGAATGGATCATGTTCCTCACCACAGGTGAGCAGGGAGTCTATTTGAAGAAGAGAAACTGCCCCAAATCTCACTTAGCTTTGTCTCTTCTGACCTAAAGACCTTTTTCAGGTCTAGTCTGAAGAAGGAGACGTGCGTCTTGAAACTACACCTTTCCAATTTACTTTTTAATTTAATTTAATTTAATTTAAGTAATTTAATTACTTGAAGTAATTTACAATTACTTCAGCTTTAATTGCAATAATACTAGAGCAACTAATAGATTTAAACTTAATGTCAACCGCTTTAATCTAGATTGCAGAAAATATGACTTCTGTAACAGAATCATCAGTGCTTGGAATACTTTACCTGTCTCTGTGGTCTCTTCCCATAATCCCAAAAGCTTTAACCAAAAACTATCTACTATTGACCTCACCTCATTCCTAAGGGGACCATAAGGGGCGTGCATAAGCGCACAAACGTGCCTACCGTTCCTGTCCTATTGTTTTTCTTTTCTTCTTCCTATATATATGCTTATACCTCCTTATATTTACTCATATATGTTTATATACTATATAATCTTTTTGTATGATACCTACATATATTGTTGTGACAAAATAAATAAATAAATAAATAAATTTGCAGATGACACTAAGCTGCTAGGAGTAGCCGACACCCAAGAAGACAAGGTCAGGATCCAAAAAAGATCTTGGCAGACTTAAACAACGGGCCCCAATCCCACAACAGGAAATTTAATGTGGAAAAAAGCAAGGTTTTACACCGAGGCAGGAAAAACGAAAGGGACAAGTACAGATTAGGTGAAACTTGGCTCAAAAACATTAACTGTGAGAGGGACTTTGGACAATCACTTAAACGTGAAGCAGCCGTGGTTGGAAGGAGCCAAAAAAGCCAGTCGTGGGTTTCAATTTTTTTTACTACCGGTTCTGTGGGTGTGGCTTGATAGGCGTGACATGGCTTAGTGGGCGTGGCTTGGTGGGTGTGACAGGGGAAGGATATTGTAAAATCTCCATTTCCACCCCACTCCAGGGGAAAGATACTGCAAAATCCCCATTTCCTCCCGATCGGCTGGGACTCAGGAGGCAGAGAATAGATAAGAGTGGGATCGTATCTCCGAGGACTCAACAGGGCCAGTCAGAATTTTTACTACCGGTTCTCCAAACAACTCAAAATTTCCGCTACCAGTTCTCCAGAACTGGTCAGAACCTGCTGAAACCCACCTCTGGAAAAAACTAATAATTCCTAGGTTGCATAAACAGAGACATAGAATCAAAACCACGTGAAGTATTAGTATCACTTTATAAAACCTTGGTAAGGCCACACCTGGAATGCTGCTTCCAGTTTTGGTCACCACACTATAAAAAAAGAGGTTGAGACTCTAGAAAGAGTGCAGAGAAGAGCAACCAGGATGATGAGGGGACTGGAAGCTATAAAACATATGATGAACGGTTGCAAGAACTGGACATGGCTGGTCTAGGGAAGAGAAGGACCAGGGGAGACATGAGAGCAGTGGTCCAATATTTGAGGGGCTGCCCCAGAGAGGAGGAAGGGGGTCAAACTATTCTCCAAGGCACCAAAAGGCAAGACGAGAAACGATGGGAACTAACCAAGGAGAGTAGCAACCTAGAACTAGAACTAGGAATTTCCATTCCTAAGAGGTCTGTAAGGGGCGTGCATAAGAGCACAAACGTGCCTACCGTTCCTGTCCTACTGTTTCCTTTCATTATATCCAATTTATATAGTTATTACATATTTATACTCATATATATGCTTATATATTATATAGTTACTTCATGCTTATGCTTATATATACAAAATAAAATAAAATAAAATAAAATAAAAAAATAAATAAAAATTCCTAACTTCAAGAGCAATCAACCGGTGGAATGACTTGCCTCCAGAATAGAATAACTTTAGAAGTTTTGAGTGCTTCATCACTGGAGGCTTTCACAAAGAGACTGGACAACCTATTTATCTGAAATGGTGTAGGATATACTGCTCGAGCAGTGGGGGGTTGGATTAGAAGACTCCAAGGTCTCTTCCAACTCTTATTCTATGTTCTATGAAACTGTTTATCTCCTCTTCTTTCCTCTCTCTCTTCTCTCTTCTTTGTCTCTCTCTCTCTGTCTTCTCTCTCTCTTCTCACCTCTCTCTCCTCTCTTCTCTGCCCCTCTCTCTCTTCTCTCTCTCCTCTCTGCCTCTCTCTCTCTCTCTTCTCTCCTCTCTCTCTCCTCTTTCTTCTCTCCTCTCTTCTCTCTCTCTTTCTCTCTTGTCTCTGTTTCTTTGTCTGTCTCTCTGTCTCTCTCCCTGGATCTTGAACCTTGTCCAGCTTTGGTGATTTTTCATTCACTTATCAGAGCCAAATTTATTGCCCCACATCTGTGAAGGCAGCCGAGCAGAATAAGAATGAATGAGAAACGGTTCTCCACTCGCCAAAGGCAAAAAAAAAAACTGCCGGAGATGATGTTTTTCATCTCTCAGGATGAAAGCAACCCAAACATACACACACAAACACACACACAAAGCCAAGAAGCTCTCAAGAAGAACTAGGCAATTCTTTGGGGAGAAAACCAACTTCCAGCATGAGAGGGAAGGAATAGAAGCCAAAAATCCTTTGGTTGATTAGTCGGATTTCGTGATTTCAAGGAACCAAGTTCCAATTCAGTTCAAGGGATAAAACGTTTACCTGCTTCAGGTGAATCTACGGACAGGTGGCCCAAAGCAAAGAAACGGCCAGTTAAGTTTGGAGAACCAGAGAGAGAGAAGTTGGTCTCCCTCTTCAGTTGGAGTTGGGGGGGCGGTCTAAAAAGTGAAGATGGCAGGCACGAGGTGGGATGGAAACTTCACCTTTTCTCAGGTGTGTTTCTTCCATGGTGCACCTTGACTTTTATACCATACTTTGTGGGCCTTTTCTCACAACAACCTTGTCAGGTAGGTTGGGCTACGTGAGAGAGACCAGGTGGACTTCATGCCTAAGGCAGAACTAGAATTCACCATCACCTGGTGATTGGCCCAAAGTCACCCAGTTTCATGCCTAGGGTAGGACTAGAACTCACCGCCTCCTAATGATTGGCCCAAAGTCTGTCTTACCTAGGTCAGGACTTAGAAATCGCTTGTTTCTAGCCTGTTGCCTTTAACCACTAGACTAGATTGTCTCTGGAATTGCTGCTGCGACTCCCTGCCGTTCCTACTTAGGGCTGAAGGTCAATCAAACCTTGGCTGGGGCTTTTCCTTTGGGATGTTTGTCCAGCTTCCGAGGCTACCTGTTGTGGTCCGCCAGCAACCTGCGGAGCTGGCAACGGAGTCAGACAGCGATGAGGCTGAGGAGCTCATGGGCCAGTCCTGGAGGCTGGGGAAGGCCCAGATGAGGGCTTTGTGTAGGAGGCAGAGGTGGGGCCATGGCCATTGGGGACTGAGGTACAGACTCCGGAGCCTCCAGATACTGATAGTAGTGAGGCAGAGGAACAGGAGGAGCCTGTTCCTAATGCACGCATGAGAAGAGCTGCCAGAAAGCAAGAGCAGCTAAAGCAAAGAGGACGACTCAGGAGTAAAGCCAAGAGATGATTGGCTCCTCCCATAAGGCTTAAAAGACCAGCAACGGCGTTTGGGCTCTTTGTCGGAAAACAACGTTGATAGCCTTGCTCTTTGTCTTGCTGCATTTATTTCTTGTCGGCGTCTTCTGCTTCTGAACTTTTGCCAAGAAAAGCCTTTGTCAGTTTGCCTAATTAGACCAAGGTTAGCGATAAGACTGAAGAATTGTGTTATGAAGAATTTGCTTTGATTTAGTTTGGACTACTCAGAGAATGAGTTTAATTCTCAGCTGTTCTAATAAAGTCTGTTTGTTTTTGAACTGATTGCGTTTAATACGACCTACTTGGGCCTGGGTCACAACACTACCCTTCTCCTGTGGGAATCTCCTGGTGGTCTCTTATCCCAGAACCAAACAGGGATTTCTTTTCTGGGACGGTTCTCCCTTCAGCCATTCTCCCCAGCTTTTATTCCCAGTTGGGGATCGAGGAATTGAATTGGGACTGAAATTCCAAATTTGCTCCTTTGACTTCTGTTTTTCATTAATCCCACTTTTCGTCCTTCCAGGGATGCCGTCCTTCAGCAGAAGAGGGTGGCCTGCAATGGATTGCCATTGGCTGAGCTGCAGGGCAAGCCGGTGGCCGGCTTGGCTGCCCCCTTAGCCGCCGGCAAGCAAGGTAAGAAATTGATGGATTCGCTTAACAACAAAAGGGTTCGTAAAATTGGGCCTGACTCACTTAACAATTGCCTTGTTTAACAACGGAACTTCTGATCCCCAATCATGGTCATAAATCAGGAACTATGACGTAAGTTGATAGTGCTGGCCCTTAGTTGCCCAGGACTGAATAATCTCAGTTTCTCCCTTTGGGATAATTTAATTTAATTTAATTTAATTCTCCCTTCTTTTTCCTCCGTTTTTTGCAGTGTTAATCAATCCTTTGGTGGACAAGAGTTCGGGGGCTGTGGTCTGTGTTATCCTAGTGAGTATCGGGGGGGGGGAGCGGAGTCCCCGGAAAACAGAGCTTGTGACACATAATGTCATTGTCATAAATGTATCCTTAGGGAATGGAGGTCAAAAAAGTCAAAATGACAGCCACATGGCATTCAAAACCCAGCTCCTTTTAAAGAAAAAAACACGTTCTGGCTGCCATCTTGATGTTTTTGACCTTTCTCTTCCCCTCCCCCAGGAGAATCTTCAACAAATTGTATGAAGTTCTACCCTGCCGTTGCCCAGAGGTGAGCACCTATGGTGACTTTAGAACCTGTGGACTTCAACTCCCAGAATCCCTGAACCGCTGGCTCAGGAATTCTGGGAGTTGAAGTCCACAGGTTGTAAAGTCACCGTAGCTGCCCACTCTGGTCATTGCCTGTCCCTCTAGCAATAACTGTGCATCTAGGCCAGGGTGTCAGTTATGGGCCCAATGCAGTCCTTGATTTATGACCTGCCACTTAGTGATTGCTCGAAGTTACAACAGACGTCTACTTGGGAAGAGTACTTATAACCTGGATTCGAAGTTGCGACGATCGCCGCTTGCAATCACATAACGGAAATTAGTGTCGCTTTATAAAAAGCCCTAATAAGGCCACACCTGGAATACGGCATCCAGTTTTGGTCATCACAAGTTAAAAAAAAGATGTTGAGACTTTGGAAAAAGTTCAGAGAAGAGCAACTAAGATGATCAAACTAGGCCTGGAGACTAAAACATATGAAAAACGGCATTTTTTCAGGATTTGGGTTTGGCTAGTCTAGAGAAAAGAAGGATCAGGGGCGACATGATAGCAGCCTTCCAGTATTTTCCCCGCCGCCTTGAAAGAGGCGGTGGTGCGGCCCCTCCCTGGACCCAGCTGTATTAGCGAACTATCGTCCAGTCTCCAACTTTCGCTTTCTGGCGAAGGTTGTTGAGAGTGTGGTGGCGTTTCAGCTTCCTCAACACCTGGAGGAAACTGTCTATCTGGACCCGTTCCAGTCCGGTTTCAGACCCGGATACAGCACCGAGACGGCTTTGGTCACGTTGGTGGATGACCTCTGGAGGGCTCGGGACAGGGGTTGTTCCTCTGTCCTGGTCCTGTTAGATCTCTCGGCGGCTTTTGATACCATCGACCATGGTATCCTGCTGCGGCGGTTGGAGGGATTGGGGGTGGGAGGCACCATTCATCGGTGGTTCTCCTCCTATTTCTCTGACCAATCGCAGACGGTGTTGGCAGGAGGGCAGGGATCGGCCCCAAGGCGCCTCACTTGTGGGGTGCCTCAGGGGTCTGTTCTCTCGCCTGTCCTGTTCAACATCTATATGAAGCCGCTGGGCGAGGTTATCCGTGGGTTCTAGGTGGATTACCATCTGTACGCTGATGATACTCAGTTGTACATTTCCACCCCGAACCACCCCAACGAAGCCGTTGAGGTGATGGGCCGGTGTCTTGAAGCCGTGCGGGTCTGGATGGGGAGGAACAGGCTCCAGCTCAACCCTTCCAAGACTGAGTGGCTTTGGGTTCCGGCGTCCCGGTACAGTCAGCTCACACCATCGCTGACTGTTGGGGGGGAAGTACTGACCCCCAAGGAAGGAGTGCGCAATTTAGGCGTTCTCCTGGACGATCGGCTGTCCTTCGAGGAACATCTGACGGCCGTCGCCAGGGGAGCATTCTATCAGGTTTGCCTGATTCGCCAGTTGCGCCCCTTCCTTGACCGGGACTCCCTACGCACGGTCACTCATGCCCTCGTCACTTCTTGCCTGGACTATTGCAATGCTCTCTACATGGGGCTCCCCTTGAAGAGCACCAGCTGGCTCCAGCTAGTCCAGAATGCGGCCGCGCGGGTGATAGAGGGAGCTGCTCGTGGCTCCCATATAACACCTATCCTGCGCGGCCTGCATTGGTTGCCGGTGGCCTTCCGGGTGCAATTCAAGGTGTTGGTTACCACCTTTAAAGCGCTCCATGGCTTAGGACCGGGATATTTACGAGACCGCCTGCTGCCACCGTTTGCCTCCCAACGACCTGTGCGCTCCCACAGAGCAGGCCTTCTCAGGGTGCCGTCGACCAAACAATGTAGGTTGGCGGCCCGCAGGGAGAGGGCCTTCTCTGTGGCGGCACCAGCTTTATGGAACGAGCTACCTCCGGGGTTACGCCAACTTCCCAACCTCCGGGCCTTCAAGCGTGAACTGAAGATCTTACTCGAGCGGGACTAGCCTAAAACTTATTTTAAATGAAATTTTAAATGGTTTTAAATCGGTCTTTGACCGTTTTTAGTGATTGGGCCATTAACTATTTGGTTTTAATTGTTTTTAATATTGTTATTTATTATTTTGTATTTATTGTGTATTTTAATATGGCTTTAAACCGCCCTGAGTCCTTCGGGAGATGGTGCGGTATAGAAATTGAATAATAAATAATAAATAAATAAATTTGAGGGGCTGCCCCAAAGAAGGGGGAGTCAAGCTATTCTCCAAAGCCCCTGAGGGCAGGACAAGAAACAACGGTTGGAAACTTCTCAAGGAGAGAAGCAACCTGGAATTAAGGAGAAACTTCCTAACAGCGAAGACAATTAACCAGTGGAACAGCTTGCCACCAGAAATCGTGGGATCACTGGAGGTTTTTAAGAAAAGACTGGACAGTCACTTGTCTGGAATGGTATAGGCCAGGGTCTCCTGCTTGAGCAGGGGACTAGAAGACCTCCAAAACTGCAATGAAAATACGGACAATAACTTTCAGTTTTCTGCAAAAACAGACGCTACAGCAAGCTTTGGTTCACTTCACGATCTTGGCACGATCACCAAAAAAAAAGTGGGGAAAAAAAATCAGTTTTACAACCGTCCCGACTTAAGACCATGACAGAGTAGGACCAGAAGTTGAGAACCCCCTGTAAGGGCAGGAATTACATCCCAAGAGAGCTCTGGACTGGAGGACACCAGGAAAAGAAAAAACCAGCGTACGAAACACAGACTAAATTCTTGGTTTGTTCCCGCGCTGAGTTTTTCTGTTTTATCTTCCGAGGTTTGTGGGGGAAAAAAGGCTGGATGGAGACAGCCGAGATCCATTTTTAACCACGTTTCTTAAGGCCCTCCAGAGCTTCGATGGATTGCTTCTTTCTGAATTATTGATGCTTATTGATTGATGGATCACAGACAGAATATCATCAACCTCACGGTTTCTGGTTTTCTTTGAGTTTTGCTCTTTAAATCTTTTCTCCGGCTGTTTGTTTGCTTTTGGGCAAAGCTGTTTTGGTTCGATTTACCCGAGGTGGGGGGGAGACAGAATATCTCTCTTATTACCACTGATTTTATCCTTTCTTGTCTACCCACATTCTCATCCCAGCCGTGGGGGTCCACAGGAAAACACATGGGGTGAAAGAAGTATGTGCTGTCTATGAGCGAGAGGGGCGGTTAAGAAGTCTGATACATAAACAAAATAAATAAAAAGTGAATATCACACATCTCCTGACCATGGAAACCTTGTCCACTTTGGCTGTAGAGCAGGGGTCTCCAACCTTGGTCCCTTTAAGACTTGTGGACTTCAACTCCCAGAGTCCCTCAGCCAGCAAAGCTTTAGAACAGGGGTCTCCAACCTTGGTCCCTTTAAGACTTGTGGACTTCAACTCCCAGAGTCCCTCAGCCAGCAAAGCTTTAGAACAGGGGTCTCCAACCTTGGTCCCTTTAAGACTTGTGGACTTCAACTCCCAGAGTCCCTCAGCCAGCAAAGCTTTAGAACAGGGTCTCAACCTTGGTCCCTTTAAGACTTGTGGACTTCAACTCCCAGAGTCCCTCAGCCAGCAAAGCTTTAGAACAGGGTCTCAACCTTGGTCCCTTTAAGACTTGTGGACTTCAACTCCCAGAGTCCCTCAGCCAGCAAAGCTTTAGAACAGGGTCTCAACCTTGGTCCCTTTAAGACTTGTGGACTTCAACTCCCAGAGTCCCTCAGCCAGCAAAGCTTTAGAACAGGGTCTCCAACCTTGGTCCCTTTAAGACTTGTGGACTTCAACTCCCAGAGTCCCTCAGCCAGCAAAGCTTTAGAACAGGGTCTCAACCTTGGTCCTTTAAGACTTGTGGACTTCAACTCCCAGAGTCCTCAGCCAGCAAAGCTGGCTGAGGAACTCTGGGAGTTGAAGTCCACAAGTCTTAAAGGGACCAAGGTTGTTTTTTTTTTGTTTTTTTTTATTTTGTCACAACAGTATACACAAACAATTGTCATAGATAAAACAACATGTATTGAAGAAAATATATAAGTAAAAATATGCATCAATAATATTAATTTGATGTAATGAAGGAAACAATAGGACAGGAACAGTAGGCACTATTGTGCTCTTATGCACACCCCCTTATAGCCCTCTTAGGAATGGGGTGAGGTCAATAGTAGACAGTTTTTGGTTGAAGATTTTGGGATTTTGAGTACAGACTATGGAGTCAGGTAGTGAGTTCCAAGCATTAACAACTCTGTTACAGAAGTCATATTTTCTGCAGTCAAGTTTGAAGCGGTTGACATTTAGCTTGAATCTATTTTTTGCTCTTGTAATATTACGATTGAAGCTGAAGTAGTCTTTTACAGGAAGGATATTGCTATAGATGATTTTGTGTGTTAAACACAGGTCATGTCGGAGTCGACGGAGTTGTGAGTTTTCTAATCCCAGGATTTCAAGTCTGTTGGTATAAGGTATTTTGTTGTTTTCAGAGGAGTGAAGAACTCTTCTAGTAAAATATTTCTGGACTCGTTCTATTGTATTTATGTTAGAGATGTGGTATGGGTTCCAGACGGATGAGCTGTATTCAAGAATAGGTCTGGCAAATGTTTTGTATGCTCTGGTTAGTAGTGTAGAGTTTTTAGAAAAGAAGCTGCGTAGAATTAGGTTTACAACTCTTAGGGCCTTTTTTGCTATGTAGTTGCAGTGGGCTTTGGCATTAAGATCATTTGATATGAGAACTCCGAGATCTTTGACAGGGTGGGGGTCGTCAGTTAGGTAATGTCCATTAAGTTTGTACTTGATCTTAGGGTTCTTTTTTCCAATATGTAAGACTGAGCATTTGCTGGTTGAGATTTGGAGTTGCCAAGTTTTAGACCAATTGGAAATTAAATCGAGATCTTCTTGAAGGGTAGAAGTATTATTAGTGGTATTAAATAGTTTGACATTGTCAGCAAAGAGAACACAATAACTTGAGATGAGGTCGCAGAGATCATTTATGTATAGTATGAAGAGTGTTGGTCCAAGAACACTATCTTGGGGAACGCCACTTTTGACGGGAACAGGATTAGATATAGCATTGCCAATTTTGACCACTTGTTGTCTATTTGACAGGAAGGCATTTATCCAATTGTGAAGAGGTCCCAAAATGCCGTAGGATTTTAGTTTGAGGAGTAGTTTATCGTGTACTACTGAATCAAAAGCTTTGCAGAAGTCTATGTAGATTGCATCTATTGTTTTTCCTTGATCAAGGTTGGTAGTCCATATGTTTTTGCAGTGGAGGAGTTGTAGGTTGCAAGACAATTTTTTTCTGAAACCAAATTGTTTATTAGAGAGAAGGTTGTTTGTTTCGAGATGGAGTATAATGGATTGGTTTATGATGGATTCCATTACTTTGCAAGAGACACAACATAGAGAGATAGGTCTGTAATTTTCAACAAGGCTTGGATCTCCTTTTTTGAAGATAGGGATGACTGTGGCTAGAGACCAGAGTTTTGGAAGGGAAGTAATTTTGAAGGCTATATTGAAGATTATGCTTAGGGGTTCAGCTATATTAATTGAAAGTTTTTTTTAAAAGTATGCACATAGTCCATCTGGTCCAATAGATAATGATGGTTTCAGGTTGCAAAGGGCTTTTTCAACATTATCTTCTGTGAAGTCTATATGTGATAGGTCGTTGTTATCAGCTGTTGGGTCTATTTGAGTTAAGTCGTTGTTAACATTTTTGATACGATTGAGGAATGTTGGATGTGAGCCATCACTGTTTACAAAGACTGAGCCGAAAAATGTGTTAAAAAGGTTTGCTTTAACTGTTTCGTCAGTACATTCTTTGCCGTTAGGTTCTTTTAGTGGTGGAATGGATCTTGCTTCTTTAAGTTTATTATTAACAAAATTATAAAAAGCACGACTAGAATTGGTGCGTAGAAGGTCTTCTTCTTGTTTAGTGTGGTAAGTGTTACATTCTGTTTTTATTTTGTTGCAAATATTTTTGTAGCGGTTTTTGAAGTTTGCTACATAACCCTTTTTGTTGGAGACCCCTGCTCTAGATACTGCAATGTGACTTCCATGGGGCTGCCTTAGATGATGACTTGAAGGCCTCCGTTGGCCTGAAATGCAGGTCTTGTTTCCTAATTAGGGTTAGCAGCAGAGGTGGGTTTCAGCAGGTTCTGACCAGTTCTGGAAAACTGGTAGCGGAAATTTTGAGTACTTCGGAGAACCGGTAGTAAAAATTCTGACTGGCCCCGCTCCCATCTATTCTCTGCGGTCCCAGCTGATCAGGAGGAAATGGGGATTTTTGCAGTAACCTTCCCCTGGAGTGGGGTGGGAATGGAGATTTTATAGTATACTTCCCCTGCCACGCCCACCAAGCCATGCCACACCTACCAAGAACTACCCACAGAACCGGTAGTTAAAAATTTTGAAACCCACCACTGGTTACCAGCCTTAGCCTTTTGGATCCTGGATGGTTCAATTCCACTCATGTTTGTTTATATATATATATATATATATATATATATATATATATATATATATATATATATATATATATATATATATATATAGGTCTTTGGTTGTTTGGGTTTTCTCCGTGTAAAATTGGAAGTGTCTTGGCGACGTTTCGACGAAGTCTCATTTGTCATCTTCAGGCTTCAGCTTCGTGCTTCTGGGAGCAATGTGTGATCACAGCTGTTTCTTCCTTTTAACTGCTAGTGGGGATTTGAACTGATTGGGTGGGAGCTTGGCTGTGCTCTGATTGGATGGGGGTTTTCTTGTGCTCTGATTGGCTGGGGTGTGTCCTGTGTTGGTGGGGGCTTGGTTGTGCTCAGTCTAATCTGTGCTGCAGGGGATTTGAGCTGGTGAGCTGCATAGCTGTTGTTTGGCTTTGTGGTGGTGCTGCATCTTCTTCACGACCACAAAGCCAAACAACAGCCATGCAGCTCACCAGCTCAAATCCCCTGCAGCACAGACTAGACTGAGCACAACCAAGCCCCCACCAACACAGGACACACCCCAGCCAATCAGAGCACAGAAAACCCCATCCAATCAGAGCACAGCCAAGCTCCCACCCAATCAGTTCAAACCCCACTAGCAGTTAAAGGAAGAAACAGCTGCGATCACACATTGCTCCCAGAAGCACGGCTGAAGCCTGAAGATGACGAATGAGACTTCGTCGAAACGTCGCCAAGACACTTCCAATTTTACGCGGGAGAAAACCCGAATAACCAAAGACCTACATACAAACACCCACGAAAACCTCAGAAAACAAATATATATATATATATATAAAAATATCAATGAAATTAGAACAAATTAATAAACTAAAATAAAAACCAATTCAATTAATAAATTAAACTAGTCCTCCAGTTGCACTAGTTTTTCAGTATGCCTGTTTATTAACTAAAATATGAATGAAATTGATTCAAAGAAAAGTAAAACAGAGCCATTTAAATTTATTAATTCAGATTTTCATTCTTCCTTTTTTTTTGTTTATTTGTTTTAAATTTAAATAATAAAAAATTATTTGTTTAAATAAACAAATAAAAATTTAAATTTTTATTTGTTTTAATTCCTTACCTTTATCTGTGTTGCCCATCTCAGTAACAGCAACTCTGGCTGAGGAATTCTGGGAGTTGAAGTCCACAAGTCTTAAAGTAGCCAGGGCTGGAGACCTCTGTTCTAGGATGCTCTGATTACAGTGTAATGGGCTTTGTAGTGCTTTGGATCCTTTTGGCCTCCATTTCCCGCCCTTTGCAATGTCGTTTTATTAATTTCCACCTGGCCCTCTGCACATGCTCTCAATGTGTCCGTTCCTCTTTTGATTTCTTTACTTCAATTTCTCCAGGTTTACTGTGGGCAACTTTCGAACTCGGATGAGCAAAACCTTCGGGCTTTGGAGAAGCATGTAAGTAAACCCACCTTTCATAAAACCCTTGGAGAGGGTGGGGGCTGGAATCTCTCCCCCTTCCTTCTGCCTCCTGGCATCGCAAAAAAAAAAGAGATTACAGGTAAATCTCGACTCGCAGCCGCAGCTGAGGCCAAAATTCCATCGTCAAGCAAGAAAATTGTCAAGTGGCAACTGACTCATATTTACGACGGTTGCAGCGTCCCGGGGTCACGTGATCTGAGACCTTCTGTCAAGCAAATTTAGTGAGGAAGCCAGATTCACTTAACAACCGAGCTGCTAAGTTAACAGCTGCAGTGATTCGCTTAGCAATTGTGGCAAGGAAGGTCGTAAAACAGGGCAAAACTCACTTCACAACCGTCCTGCTTAACAACAGATATTTGGGGCTCAGTGGCGATCATAAACCGAGGCCTACCTGTAATTTAATAAAGTTCTAACCTTTGAGGGCTTCCTTATATACAAATCAAGTGTCCACGCCAGTTGTATTTTAGTGTATGTGAATGCTCCAACACTGGAAGTTTTTAAGAAGACATTGGATAACCATTTGTCTGAAGTGGTGGAGGGTTTCCTGCCTAAGCAGGGGGTTGGTCTAGAAGACCTCCAAGGTCCCTTCCAACTCTGTTGTTCTAAATGTTCTAAATATTTACACAGGATGCTTAAACCGGGATTGGTAAAGCACCGGAGTTGAGATCTGCACAACAGTCCAACCTGGATTGTTGTATAGAATAGAATAGAATAGAATAGAATAGAATAGAATAGAATAGAATAGAATAGAATAGAATTTTTTATTGGCCAAGGGTGATTGGACACACAAGGAATTTGTCTTGGTGCATATGCTCTCAGTGTACATAAAAGAAAAGATACCTTCATCAAGGTACAACATTTACAACACAATTGATGGTCAATATATCAATATAAATCATAAGGATTGCCAGCAACAAGGTTACAGTCATACAGTCATAAGAGGAAAGAGATTGGTGATGGGAACTATGAGAAGATTAATAGTAGTGCAGATTTAGTAAATAGTTTGACAGTGTTGAGGGAATTCTTTGTTTAGCAGAGTGATGGCGTTTGGGGAAAAAACTGTTCTTGTGTCTAGTTGTTCTGATGTGCAGTGCTCTGTAGGGTCGTTTTGAGGATAGGAGTTGAAACAGTTTATATCCAGGATGCAAGGGGTCTGTAAATATTTTCACGGCCCTCTTCTTGATTCGTGCAGTATACAGGTCCTCAATGGAAGGCAGGTTGGTAGCAATTATTATTATTATTATTATTTTTTAAGCAGGGGGCTGGACTACAAGACCTCCGAGGTCCCTTCCAGCTCGATTCTGATTCTGATTCTGGATCTAGGTTGGAGTTACTAGACCAAACACATCCTTGTGAAAACCGGGCCAGGGGTGAATTAGGTACCCAGCATTGTGTGAATGTAGCCAAGAGGGCTTCCTTCTTCGTGTCCCAATGAGTTATTCAACCCTCTTTTAGCTAGACTTGGTTGTTTCATAACTTCTTCATTTGTGAACGTGGTTTCTTTCAGATCCTGGTGTCCTACAAGCGTCTCCAAAGCCTTCAGAAGTTGCAATCCTGCCAGGCCAAACCTGTGGAGCCCCCCAGGAGCAGCTACAGCGAGCTGGACAGCAAGATCCTGCAGTTGTGCGGTAAGGACAGACGGCCGCCCCAGAGGTTGGAGGGCAGGAGGGACCATCATTAACCAACTTGGCATGCAGGTAGTCCTCAGTTGACTCAGGAATTCTGGGAGTTGAAGTCCGCAGGTCACAAAGGGGCTATAGTTCCCCAGCCCTGTTTAAAGGAACAATGCAAACTTTGCTGGTTATTAAACAGGAAATCCTCGACTTACAACCAGTGGTGGGATTCTAATTATTTAACAACCGGTTCTCTGCCCTAATGACCGTCTGGATGGTCAAGTGGGCAGCACTTGGCCTCCTGCAGCCTCTTGAAAACAAAAATGGGCCAGCAGCAATTTAACAACCGGTTCGCCCGAACTGGCTGAATCCCACCACTGCTTACAACCATTTGTTTAATGGCCGTTCAAAGTTACAACAGCATTGAAAAAAGTGACCGATGACCGTTTTTCACACTTATGACCGTTGCAGCCTCCCCCGCGGTCACATGATTAAAATTCGGACGCTTGGAAACTGACTCGTATTTATGACAGTCGCAGTGTCCCGGGGTCACGTGATCCGCTTTTGTGACCTTCTGACAAGTGACCTCAACGGGGAAGCCAGATTTGCTTAACAACCGTGTTACTGACTTAAGAACTGCAGCGATTCGCTTAACGGCTGTGGCAAGAGAGGTTGTAAAAGAAGGCAATATTCCGTTAAAAACAGAAATTTGAGGCTGAATTGTGGTCATAAGTCAGGGGCCACCTGTATCTGTATTTGCTGCCTTGTGTAATTCCGTCTGTCGTATATAAGGAACCTGTCTCGTTTTTATTATACGTGGACATGGATGAACATTTCATTTCTTTTTTTTTTTCCCATAAAAAAGTTTTATTTTTACAATCATATCAAATAATTCATCCAATGTACAGTTATATACAATTAGTCGGGTTTGCCCAATCACCCCCCCCTTTTTAACACTCTTCCCTCTTCTACCTTCTTCTACTTTCCAGACCTTCCTCTCCTTCTCTTATCTACATCCTCTCCTCCCTCCACCCTACACCTTCCTTCTCCCTCTTCTACCCCTCTTCCTTCCTCTTCTCCTCTTTCCTACCTCCTACTCTCTCCTCTTTTCTCCCTCCCCACCGTTCTAAAACGGTAACTGGGCAGACCCGACCCTACATTAATTATATTTACACATCTTCAATAATCCCTGTACATTAACCATCACCCCATCCTCTACCCTCAACCCCCCAATTCCCCTCCCCCTTATCCCCCACCCCGACTTCCCAGAACAAAATGCAGGGTATCAAAACTAACAATCATAATCCAAAGTAATTCCTAAATTATAATCTCTAGTCACTCCACACATAATCACACTCTCAATTCCCCTCTCCTTCAGAAATATATCTAATACAAAATATTTCCTAAATTTACTCATATGCTATTCGATATTTTTTTATCTGATACTTATTTTGAATATAATCAATCCACATTTTCCATTCTAAAATATATTTTTCTTGTGTATAGTCTTTCAAGTAAGCAGAAATTTTTGCCATTTCTGTTGAACATTTCATTTCTTGTTTTACATTGCCGTGCCACTGTTTATGGGCGATGTGTGCCACCCGGTGTTGTATGTTGAGTGTGCCAACTTTGTCATTCCAATCACTCAATCCGTAAAATCCGCATCTGTTGCCTTTCAGGGGAACTATACGATCTGGATGCTGCCTCCCTCCAGCTCAAAGTCATTAATTACGTGAGTAATTAGCATTTTCTGAGTGTTGATCAACCCTGGATGGTGCCATAACGGGTTTTCTGCTCGATCCTTCCTTTAAAAAATGGGGCCGGACCTCTCCCACTGCTGGGGAATTCTGGGAGTTGAAGTCCACTCACCTTAAAGTGGCCAAAGTTGAAAAAGCTTAGTTTGATTTCTAGGTAAAGTTTGACCTCCATACGGAGAGGAATAATAAGTCTATAGAACGTAGAATCTTAGGTCTGGAAGGGGCCTTGGAGGTCTTGTAGTCCAGCCTCCTGCTCAGTCCAGGAAACTACCATATTGGTCAAAAGTCTATGGAGATTCTCCATCATCCAGGTCATGGCAACTGGACTTTCTTGTTTTTTTCTTTGAAGACGTTTCGCTTCCCATCTTTCTCGTCTTCAAAGAAAAAACAAGGAAGTCCAGTTGCCTCCTGAAAAAGCACCTTTGGGACAACCATACTAGTTAAGCAGCTGTCCAGTCTTTTCTTGAAAACCTCCATTGATGGAGCATCCACAACTTCTGAAGGCAAGTCATTCCACTGGTTAAATGTTCTTACTCTCAGGAAATTTCTCCTTAGTTCTAGACTGGACCTCTCTTTATTGATCTTCCACCCATTTCTCCAAAGCCCCTGAAGGCAGGACACGAAGCAACGGATGGAAATTCATCAAGGAGAGAATCAACTTAGCAGAAATTTCCTGCCAGTGAGAACAATTAATAAGTGGAACAAATTGCCTCCAGAAGTTGTGGATGCTTCAACACTGGAGAATTTCAAGAAGAGATTGGACAACCATTTTTCTGAATTGGTATAGGATCTGCTGCTTGAGCATTGGGTTGGACTAGAAGATCTCTGAGCTTCCTTCCAACTCTCTTACACTGTTTATGCGTTGAAGAATAAGTCAACCTCCTCTATGACAGTCCCTCAAATATTGGAAGACCGCTATTATGTCACTCCTAGTCCTTCTCTTCATTAAAGTAGATATTCCCAGTTCCCTCAACTGTTCATCATACGTTTCAGTCTCGAGACCCTTGATCATCATTGTTCATCTCCACATTATGCTGGTCTTGTCCAAGACTCTCCATGTTTCTTCTTCTTCTCCTCCTCCTCCAGCTGAAGCAGGAGACCCAGTCTCAATGTTGCTGTCTTCTCTTGGTCTCAGAGGACAACAATCAGCTCTTCTGTCAGGTGGGTGAGATCCCAAACCTTCGTAGGAGATCCCAAACCCCATTGGCTATTCAACGTGAATCTGCCCTTTGGGGTTTTTTTCCCCAACTTTGCTGGTTAAGGATGGTATAAGGTATTGTAAAGGTTGTAAATTTAATTCAGTTATAATTTTTTCATTTGATTTCATTTCATTGTAACTTTAGAAACTTACAATATTTGAAAAATTCAGAAAACGTCTTTATTACAACTTCTTTGGCTCAGAATGGTGTAAAGGATTGCAGAGGTTGTTAATCTGATGTAATGTAATGTAATTATTATTTTTTATTTCATTGTAACATTGCAAATTTGAAATCCTCAATATATTCAGAAAAATGTTGTTTGTTGCACCTTTTTTGGCTCAGAACGGTGTAAAGGATTGCAAAGGTTGTGACCTGAATTTAAATAATATAATATAATATAAAGTATAAATGTAATGTAAGGTTAGGTTAGGTTAGGTCAGGTCAGGTCAGGTCAGGTTAGGTTAGAATACAATACAATACAATACAATACAATACACAATACAATACAATGTTATATTATATTACATTACAACACAATACAATATAATATAATTTAAAAAAAATTCATTTAACAAGATTACAATACTTGAAATACTTTGCAATACTTGAAATGATGAGAAAACACATTTGTTACATTTTATGGCTATATTTATTTACTTATTTATGGACCAAATTTCTACACCGTCTGTGTCATTTAAGAGACTGGGAAGTTTACCATAAAAACATACAACAGTATGAAAGAGTCAAAAAACAGAGATTAAAAACAGAATTAAAATCTACCATCAATCCAGAATCAGTAAACTTGCAATTTGGCGCTCTCTGTGTTCAAAATTCTCTCTCTCGTTCTTTTTCTCAGCCAGAGTCAGAGTTCTTACTTTGAACACCATTTTTCAATTGTAAACTGTTTGTAAGTCTCCATTGTTCATTTAGTACAGCTCTCTTAGCAGCTAGAAATCTAAATGGAACAAGGCCTTGAGTAATCAATTATCATGCTCTCCCTCAAAGAAATAACCTCAATTCAGAAACACTTTTTGTCTAATTATTGATCTTACTTCCTGGAATATTTGTGAGATGGGCAGCTATATAAATTGGATGAGATAAAGCGAGACAGACAGACCGATAAACAGGAGAAAGAGATGAAAGGTAGCTAGGGGAGAGTTTTTTTTATTTATTTGCATTTATATCCCGCCCTTCTCCGAAGACTCAGGGCGGCTTACACTATGTCAAGCAATAGTCTTCATCCATTTGTATATTATATACAAAGTCAACTTATTGCCCCCCCAACAATCTGGGTCCTCATTTTACCTACCTTATAAAGGATGGAAGGCTGAGTCAACCTTGGGCCTGGTGGGGCTTGAACCTGCAGTAATTGCAAGCAGCTGCTGTTAATAACAGACTGTCTTAGCAGTCTGAGCCACCAGAGGCCCTAAGTTAGAGATGATAGAAGAGAAAGACAAGATAGATAGATAGACAGTGAGAGAGAGAGAGAGAGAGAGAGAGAGAGAGAGAGATGGTAGACAGACAGACAGACAGACACAGACAGATAGATAGAGAGATATAGATGGTAGACAGATAGATAGTCAGATAGACAGACAGACAGACAGACAGATAGATAGTCAGACAGACAGACAGACAGACAGACAGACAGACAGCACTTGTGAAATCCAAATTGTTTTACTACCGGTTCTGTGGGCATGGCTTGGTGGGCATGGTGTGGCTTTGTGGGCATGGCAGGGGAAGGATATTGCAAAATCCCCATTCCCTCCCCACCCTGGGGCCAGCCAGAGGTGGTATTTGCCGGTTCTTCAATGCTCAAAAAAAAAGAGAGACAGATAGGAAAGACAGACATATGAGAGAGAGAGATGATAGAGATATAGGGATAGATAGAGCTAGAGAGAGAGACAGACAGACAGACAGACAGGAAAGAGAGAGAAAGATAAATAGGTAGACAGGCAGACAGGGAGGGAGGGAAGGATGGATGGATAGAGTAGTTTGGCTCTGGGAGTTGAGGGTGCTTCACTGCCTTCAGCTGTTCTGTCCCCCTTCGCCTCCATCCGAGCGATGGCTTAATTAGTCGGCACTATCAGCTCTGGCAGCAAAATAGCGAGCATCTGCCAAGTGTCTCTGTTATCTCCCTCGACGCCGATGAGTCAAACTTCAGCTCTTAGTTAAGCAGTTGATTTGCCTGCTACGAAGAGGCACAGCAGCTCTTGTTGCCTTTATATCCTGTGGGGTGTGGCTCCATGACTCAGCACTTCCTAGGCCTGCCCCACCCCTGCTTCTGTTGTTCCCGCCTCTCCTGCCTACGAAACCTAGGGTCCAGCCAGGCCTGATTGCCATCAGCTGGGTCTGGAGGCGTGGCCTGGGAAGGGGAAAGAGTCAGGGGACGGAGGCCTCATTATCTTCTCCACCTGGCCTGCCTCTGGCTCCTGGAGCTGAGCCAGGGAAGCCGGTGCTCCAGAGGTAAGTCCTGCTGGCCCTTCCCCCTCACTTTCCAAGTCACTTTCTGGCAGGAGGCCCTGCTCGGGGGGGCGCAGATACAACATCAGCTATGCTGGTTAAGGAATTCTGGGAGTTGAAGTCCACAAGCTTTAAAGTGGCCACATTTGGAGACCCCTCTTCTTATGGGATGGGAAATGATAGGGAAAAATTCAGGAGGGTTTTTTTTCTGACCAGCCCAAATTTTTGTCACTCTTCCTTCCAACGGACTTTATAGGGAACAAACTCCTCCAAATCTTCCATGTTTCCATGCCATTTCCCTTCAGATTCCTTCTCCTTCTTCCACTTCTCAGTTGCCGTCTTCTTCTTTCTTGCAGGTGGTTGGAGATAAAGTCTTGGAGGAGGACATGAGCTTCCCAGTAAGTTGTTAAACCCAGCCGTCTCCTTGTGAGGCTCAAGTTGTGATCGCTAATCCTGCCTAAAGTAGTGTCTTACACACACACATACATTAGAAGAAGAGTTTTCAGCCTTAAGAGAGCTCCAAGTTGACCCCACAATGAAGAAAAACAAAAAAACTATTACGGATGGGCCTTCAAAGCCAACCACATGTATCTCAATGTTCTTGAGAGCTTCAGACTGGTTGTAGCGGTCTGTAATGGGTAGGAAGAACAACCCTGAGGAGCAGGAGGAAGACCTGGAACCAAGACAACAGTCAGATAAGAGAAATCTGAGTCCAAAGCAGAACCCTAATTTGAGAAAGCATCTAAGAAGCTGACCTTCTTGTGAAGATTAAGGAAGGAAAGAGGGAAGCACCTCCAGTTTTGCAACATGCTTGTTATTATAATCTTATCATAAAAGTAGCATGAAGTTGCCTGTCTTTGATTTCCGAGTTCAGTCTATCTTGGAGGGCCGACAGGAAACTATGAGGGAGAGGAATGGAATGGAGAAGGTTGGAGGTGGGCAGGCATGGTTGGTGGAGCAAAGAATGAGAAAAGTTCTCTTTTTGGGAAGAACAAAGTTCATGATTCCTCCATGACAGTGAAGAGTTTGGGTCAATCATCTTGGAGCTTCTCACACTTTGATTGATGTTCTGTAGATGTTCTCCTCCAGTGTGGCGTACCCAGCAAGGCCGCTCTGCATGGCATCTTCACACAGATGTGGTTGGATGCTGCCCAGAGGTTGATCCCAGAGGTTGATTCAAGGGCTCTCGCGCTCTCTCCTAGTCACTTTCTTCAGAGATTTATTTTTTATTTAATCCATTTATATATACAGTGAAATGAGGGCTGTGACATTACAATCCCTCTTTTGTGTCATAACACGTGTGTGTGTGTGTTTGTGTGTTAGTCGCCAGCTGGCTTTCCTGGATAAGGCAGGACTAGAATTCCCAATCTTCTAGTCATTGGTCCAAAGCCACCCAGCTGACTTTTGTACCTAAGGCAGGACTAGAATTCACCGTCTCTTGGTGATTGGCCCAAAGCTACCCAACTGGCTTTCGTACCTAAGGTGGGTCTAGAACTCACCGTCTCCTGATGATTGGCCCAAAGCCACCCAGCTGACTTTCGTACCTAAGGCAGGACTAGAACTCACCGTCTCCTGGTGATTGGCCCAAAATTACCCAGCTGACTTTTGTACCTAAGGCAGGACTAGAACTCACCGTCTCCTGGTGATTGTCTCAAAGCCACCCAACTGGCTTTCGTACCTAGGGCGGGACTAAAACTCACCGTCTCCTGGTGATTGGCCCAAAGCTACCCAACTGGCTTTCGTACCTAAGGCGGGACTAGAACTCACCGTCTCCTGGTGATTGGCCCAAAGCCACCCAGCTGACTTTCGTACCTAAGGCAGGACTAGAACTCACCATCTCCTAGTGATTGGCCCAAAGTCACCCAGCTGAACTAGAACTCACCATCTCCTACTTTTAGCCCAGTGCCTTAACCACTAGGCCAAACTGACCAAACATCACACATATTTACAAACGGGGAGAATCTTATATCATCTTAAAACAATTCCATAAAATAAAATAAACACTTCTCCAACTGGTAGATGTGTGTGATGTCATGACACAGATCTGAAGGAGGCACGTTGTGTTCTCTCCACCGTTTTACTGAACTGGAGCACATTTGGCATTGGTTAGAATCGAAAGATTATTCTGAATCCCACCAGTCAGTCAAAAGTTAATGAAGTCTTGGGAAATCTAAGTGACTTAACTCTCAGGATTAAGAAGGTGAGAAGAACATCTGGCCCAATGCAGGTGGCCTTTTGCGCTTGAAGCACCTGAACCTGGAACTCCCATAAAATTAAAATGCGAGGAGATGGCCATTTCTTTCTCGATTTGCATTTATTGTGGTTTGTGAGGGGTCCTTGGTGCTCTCTTGTTTTTTTGAAGACATTTTTTTGAAAGACATTGAAGACAGCACTGATGATGTTACCTAGTTGGGTCATGAGACGTCTGCAAGAAAACAAGCAAGCTCAGAGAGCACCAAGGAGCCCTCGTGTCAACCCTGAGCTACAAATATTCTCCTTTATTCGATTATGGTTTGTTGTCCATGACCTCCTCTAGCAATTTTGAGCGGCTTTTCTCTCATGGGGTCATAAGACAGGCAAGCAAGTGGTCGATTCTAACTGTTATCAGGACAGGGGTCCAACCAAGTCCCAAGTCAGTTCTGGGCTTCATTTATTTTACACCTTTCATTCTGAAGACTAAGATTTTTTGTGGAGATGGATGGACCTTCTCATAAGACCGCTTTCCATAGATCCCAAGAACCTTGGTTGACCTGTACCTTGGGAAGGGAATCTTCTTCTCCAGAAGTCCCAAGGGAAAGAGTCTTCTCCAGCCATTCAAACATTCCACCGAAGCTCAGTTTCCTAGCTCTGAAGTCCTTCCTCCATCCCAGTCTCTCTGTTTGGTTGTTCTCATGACCTCTCTTCCCCACAACTCTCCCTCCCTCTCTCTGTTTTTCACCCAGTTAACCGTTGGACACTTGGGAAAAGTTGTGGAAGTGAAGCAATCGCTTATCCTGCAGGACATCAGCTTGGTAGGTCCACCAGAAACAGAGGGTTGGGTTCCCCACTTTGGGTCATAATACAGGTAGCCCTCAACTTACAACAGTGGCACTGAGAAAAGAGACTTATGACCGTTTTTCACACGAATGTTCATTGCAGCATCCCCATGGTCATGTGATCAAAATTCAGGCACTTGGCAACGGAGCAGGGGGTTGGACTAGAAGACCTCCAGGGTCCCTTCCGGCTCTAGAATTCTAGGATTCTATGAAATAGTTAGATAAATAAAATAAAAATAAGATACATATGATAGATAGATAAGATAGAAGATGATTGATGCCTGGATGGATAGATAGATAGATAGATAGATAGATAGATAGATAGATAGATAGATAGATAGATAGATAGATAGATAGATAGAAAGAGATTGATGCATGGATGGATAGAAAGATAGTTAGCTAGAGATAGATAGATGATAGATAGATAGATAGATAGATAGATAGATAGATAGATAGATAGATAGATAGATAGATAGATAGATAGATAGATAGATGGATGGATGGATGGATGGATGGATGGATGGATGGAAGGAAAGAAAGAAAGAAAGAAAGAAAGAAAAAGAAAGAAAGAAAAAGAAAGAAAAAGAAAGAAAGATTGATGCATGGATGGATAGAAAGATAGTTAGCTAGAGATAGATAGATAGATAGATAGATAGAAAGAAAGAAAGAGATTGATGCATGGATGGATAGAAAGTTAGCTAGAGAGAGAGAGAGAGAGAGAGAGAGAGAGAGAGAGATAGATAGATAGATAGATAGATAGAAAGAAAGAAAAAGAAAGAAAGAAAGAAAGATTGATGCATGGATGGATAGGAAGATAGTTAGCTAGAGATAGATAGATCATGGATGGATGGATGGATGGATAGATAGATGATAGATAGATAGAAAGATAGAAAGATAGATAGATAGAAAGATAGAGATTGATGCATTGATGGATAGAGTTAGCTAGAGACAGATAGACAGACAGACAGACAGAGAGAGAGAGAGAGAGGCAGAGGCAGACTGAGAATATTCTGCTATTCTGACTCATATTTATGACAGTTGCAGCCTCTCTGGGTCACGTGACCCCCTTGTGCAAACCTCTGGCAAGCAAAGTCCATTGGGAAGCCAGATTCATTTATCAGCCTTGTTACTAATTTAACATCTGCGGTGATTCGCTTAACAACTGTGGCAAGAAAGGTTGTAAAATGGGACGAAACCGTCCCGCTCCGCAGCAGAAATTTCAGGCTCAATTGTGTTCATAAGTCGAGGACTGCCTGTAATTTATCGTGCTGTGTACATCAGGAAAGCTGAAGACTTTTAATTAAGCTCATTGGTTGGGAAAGGAACTACGGATTCTCTGGTTGTTTTGCCCCCCCTAAATGAACCGGGGGTCTCTTCGTAGGGCGTCTTGATGAAGAGGAGAAACACCGCAGCGGTTCACACCAACCTTGTCCTCTTTCGTTCCAGGAAGAGCACAAGCAACTGAACACCATGCTGGGCTTCGAGGTGACCTCCATGCTGTGTGTCCCTGTGGTCAGCAGAGCCACCTCCCAGGTGGTGGCCTTGGCCTGTGCCTTCAACAAACTTGGTGGAGAGACGTGAGTTGGGGACTCGGTCGTACTCCGAGGAACAGGGCCTTTAACGGAACCATGGAATTGGAAAGGGACCTTGGAGGTCCTCCAGTCCAACCCCTGCTCAAGCAGGAGACCCTATACAATTCCAGACAGCTGACTGTCCAGTCTCTTCATGAAAGCCTCCAGTGATGGGGCTTCCATAACTTCTGGTGGCAAGCCGTTCCACTGGTTCATTGTCCTCACTGTCAGGAAATTTATCCTTAATTCCAGGTTGCTTCTCTCCTTGATGAGTTTCCATCCGTTGCTTCTTCTCCTGCCTTCAGGGGCTTTGGAGAATAAGTGGACCCTGTCTTCCTTACGGTAGTCCCTGCTTAGATCATGGAAGACTGCTATCATGTCACCCTTAATCCTTCTTTTCATTAAACTAGACCGGGGGTCTCCAACCTTGGCAACTTTTTTTTTATTGTTTGCATTTATATCCCGCCCTTCTCCGAAGACTCAAGGCGGCTTACATTGTGTCAAGCAATAGTCTTCATTCTATTTGTATATTATATACAAAGTCAACTTATTGCCCCCCAACAATCTGGGTCCTCATTTTACCTACCTTATAAAGGATGGAAGGCTGAGTCAACCTTGGGTCTGGTGGGACTTGAACCTGCAGTAATTGCAAACAGCTGTGTTAATAACAGACTGTCTTACAGTCTGAGCCACCAGAGGCTTTAAGGCTTGGGGACTTCAACTCCCAGAATTCCTCAGCCAGCTTTGCTGAGAGTTGACATCCACAAACTTCAAAATTGCCAAGGTTGGAGACCCCTGAATTAGACATATCCAATTCCTGCAATTGTTCTTTGTATATTTTAACAATAACAATAGCACTTAGACTTATATACCGCTTTTTACAGCCCTCTCTAAGCGGTTTACAGAGTCAGTCTCTTGCCCCCAACAATCTGGGTCCTCATTTGACCCACCTTGGAAGGTTGGAAGGCTGAGTCTTCTTGAGCCGGTCAGGATTGAACTGCTGGCAGTGGGCAGAATTAGCCTACAATACTGCATTTTAACCACAGGGAGGGAGGGAGGGAAGGAAGGAAGGAAGGAAGGAAGGAAGGAAGGAAGGAAGGAAGGAAGGAATAGTAATACCACTTAGACTTATATACTGCTTCACAGTGCTTTTACAGCCCTCTCTATGCAGTTTATAGAGTCAGCCTCTAGCCCCCAACAATCTGGGTCCTCATTTGACCCACCTCGGAAGGCTGGAAGGCTGAGTCCACCTTGAGCCGGTGAGATTTGAACTGCTGAACCGCAGCTAACAGATATTTTAACCTCCAGTCCTCTAATCCTCTTCCTTGCTCTTCTCCGTTTCCGGCAGCTACACCGAAGCCGATGTCTACAAAATCCAGCATTGCTTCTGCTACACTTCGACGGTGCTGACCAGCACCTTGGCCTTCCAGAAGGAGCAGAAACTCAAGTGGGAGTGTCAGGTAAGGGCTACACCCACCCACCCACCTGTCCGTGGGCTTTGTTATTCCCCCAGGTAGCCCCGAGATCGAGCTGTCGACATTCCAAGTAATGCGCCTGTAGAAAACAAAGGAGCTCCTCAAAGGACAGTTTATAGCAGGGGTGAAATCTACTTACCTTCCTTACCGGTTCGGAAGTGCATGGGCCGCGTTTGCGCATCACATGTGCGTGCAGACCTTCTGCACATGCGCAAAACCTCCTTAAAACCAGGAAGTAATGACACTCGGGCAGGTGGGCGGAGCTTTGCGCCACCATCGCTACCGGATTGCCGAACCAGCAGCAAATGATCGCTACTGGTTCGCGCGATCCGGTCCGAACCAGGAGCATTTTACCCCTGGTGTATGGGTTACATCATATTGGCACAAAGGGGTGAAAGATGACTCTGAGATTTCCCGCGGCTTTCACCTAATTGAAAGTTTTCCCCTTCCCTCCAAGTCACTGGTCACGCTGTCCAATCCAGGGGCTGGCTGGTTGCTGGGTTACCGGCTCCTCCTCTGGCCAGCCACCTGTGAGAATGTCCTTGGTTCCTACAGGAAAACGTTATCGCTTTGGCTACAAAATCGCATCTAACTATTTCCTCCCTCCCCACACTGCTGTGTGGCAACCCTGAAGCCTCCGAGATGGCTTCAGCCAGGCTCACTTCAGGGTTGACATGAGCATCATGGTCTTTGAAATCAATCTACCAAGTGGGGAACATCTGGAATAAAGAGGTCCCTCAAAGCTGTGTTTGAGGCTTTAAACGGAACAGAATTAACAACGTTGCTTCCTGCAAAGGCCTTTGCTCCTCTTTTAGGTCTTATGGGAAGGGCCAATCATCTCCAAGCCTTACTCCCGAGTCGCCCCTTTTGTCTTAACTGTTCTTGCCTTCTGGCAGCTCTGTGCATGTGCGCACTGGGAACAGGCTCCCCCTGTTCCTCTGCCTCACTAAGGTCCGACTCTGGAGGCTCCGGAGGCAGCACGTATCTCCCAGATGGCCCTTTCTCTGCCTCCGACACAGAGCCCTCGTCTGAGCCTTTCCTAGACTCCAGGACTGGCCCATGGTCCTCCCCCCACAACCTCCTCACTGTCCGACTCTGCTGCCAGGTCCGCAGGCTGCTGGCGGACCACAACAGAAGTTTGGTGAGAAGACCCATTTCTGAGACATGATACAGCTGGTGCCCTCCGACCTTGATGGGCCTCCATTCCCATCACTTGGCAGGTAGCACCCACACTGACAAGGAGACGACTTGAACTGATGTCCACCATCTTTGGGCTAGAAGAAGGCTGTTCTTCTATCTCACAGGAAGCCAACTGAGTTTGCTGGGATTGGTTTTTGAGTAGACATACGTGTACAAAGAAATAGAAACAGAATTACAGAGTTGGAAGGGACCCTGGAGGTATTCTGCTTGAGCAGGAGACCCTAAACCATTTCAGATAAGTACCGATAAGGCTGTACACTTTACATACTTTTCCAGAAGAAGATCGTCAACTTTCTTCTAACATTGAGATGTGGTGAGTTTGTAAGCCTCGTAATTCAAAACACCCAGGAGTTAGAAATATCTAGAGCCGTGATGGGGAACTACTATATGGCATGCATAGCCATATCAGTGGGCACACGAGCTCAGCTCCAGTGCGCATGAGCGCACCGACCAGCTGATTTTCAGGCCTTCTGGGCCCACCAGAAGTAGGGAAACAGGCTGTTTCCTGCCTCCAGAGGGCCTGGGTGGTGGTGAGGAAGGCCTATTTTTCTCTCTCAGGTGGCTCCAGAGCCTCTCTATGAGTCTGGGGAGGGCGAAAACTGCCTTTTCTACCACCCTGGAGGCCCTCCGAAAACAGAAACAGCCCATTTACCAACTTTTGGTTGGACAGGAAGTGACATTTTTTTGCCATCCCCAGTCTCCAGAGCCTCTCTAGGATGGGGAAGGCTGTTTTCGCCCTTCCCAGACTCATAGAGAGGCTCTGGAGCCAGCTGAGAGGGGAAAAACGGGCCCACCGGGCCATCGCATGCCAGGAGCAGGTGGGGGGGGGTTGTGTGTGCGGGGGCACATAGAATTATGGGTGTGGGCATGCACACACGATCCCCTCCACAACCCCTCCTGGCACGCGATGGCCAAAAGGTTAGCCATCTATAGGTTTCCGAAAAACTTTCTGTAGTTTGGGCTGCGATATTCTAAATGACCTCCAGATGGCACCAGAGACCTTGTTTCTCTTTGCTGCCCTCTAGTGGCTCTGTGGGTTCTGTCAACCCATCAAGATTGAGTGCAGGAGAGGAAAATGACACACACAAAGACACACAAAGACACACACACGCACAGAAAGAAGTTTCAGTTCCCAACCTGCACACAACCCATTCAGAACTGTGTCGGAGCTCCCTCTTGTGGTCCTGCTTGGAAAAATATTGCAAGCCTTATACCCGAAACAGCTGCATGCAATGTGTTTACCAAAGGCTAATTTATTGTAAACCAGGTTAGGGACAAATTGTTACTGGACGAATCTATGAGTCACTAAGAGTTGACAGGAACTCGATGGATCATAATCAATCAACTTGATTGCAAATGCATTTAGGAACTGAGCCGGTGGATCAAGGAATCTGAAAAAGGTTCCTACCTTCACACAATAGAATAACAGAGTTGGAAGGGACCCTGGAGGCCATCTAGTCCAACCCCCTGCTTAGCCAGGAGACCCTGCACTATTTCAGACAAATGGCTGTCCAGTCTCTTCTTAACAAGTGATGAAGCACCCACGATTTCTGACGGCAAGTCATTCCACTGATTAATTGTTCTCACTGTCAGGAAATTTCTCCTTAGTTCTTATTTATTTATTTATTTATTTAATCATATTTATATACCGCCCTATCTCCCGAAGGACTCAGGGCGGTTCACAGGCACTTAAAAAACACATAAATACAATATAAAAACAGTTAAAAAACTTATTCTAAAAGCCCGTTAATTAAAATATAAGAATAAAACCCAATTAAAACCATAAATTTAAAATCTAGCTCAGTCCTGCACAATTAAATAAGTATGTTCTAAGTTGCTTCTCTCCTTGATTAGTTTCCATCCGTTGCTTCTTGTTCTACCCTCAGGTGCTTTGGAGAATAGCTTGACTCCCTCTTCTTTGTGGCAACCCCTGAGATATTGGAACACTGCTATCATGTCTCCCCTGGTCCTTCTTTTCATTAAACTAGACATACCCAGTTCCTGCAACTGTTCTTCATATGTTTTAGCCTCCAGTCCCCTAATCATCTTTGTTGCTGTTCTCTGCACTCTTTCTAGAGTCTCAACATCTTTTTTAATAGTGTGGCAACCATAACTGAATAAGTAAATTAACACCCTTGTTATAGAATGGAGCCATTTTTCAGACTTAGAAGACTTAGAAATAGCTTTATTGTCACTTTGAATGTACACTAATCGGCATACATTAAAATGAAATTTCGTTGCATGCAGTTCTCAAAGGGTCACCCCCTCCGATCTACACTACATAACCATGACGGAATAAATAAAGAATGAAATGGAATAGAATAGAGAGTGGAATGGAATAGAATGGAATAGAATAGAATAGAATAGAATAGAATAGAATAGAATAGAATAGAATAGAATAGAATAGAATAGAAAATATGGAATGGAATGGAATGGAATGGAATGGAATGGAATGGAATAGAAAAGAAAAGAAAATATGGAATAGAATAGAATAGAATAGAATAGAATAGAATAGAATAGAATAGAATAGAATAGAAAATATGGAATGGAATGGAATGAAATGGAATAGAAAAGAAAATATGGAATAGAATAGAATAGAATAGAATAGAATAGAATAGAATAGAATAGAATAGAATAGAATAGTTGGAATGGAATGGAATGGAATGGAATGGAATGGAATGGAATAGAATAGAATAGAATAGAATAGAATAGTTGGAATGGAATGGAATGGAATGGAATGGAATAGAATAGAATAGAATAGAATAGAATAGAATAGAATAGAATAGAATAGAATAGAATAGAATAGAATAGAAAATATGGAATGGAATGGAAATAGCAATAGGAATAGAATGAGAAGAGAAGAGAAGAGAAGAGAAGAGAAGAGAAGAGAACAGAACAGAACAGAACAGAACAGAATATTGTAGAATAATAACTTTATCACTTTGAATGTGCACTAATCAGCATACATTAAAATGAAAATTTGTTCCATACAGCTCTCAAAGGGTCTCCATCTCTAATTACACTGCATAAACATGACAAAATAAATAAAGAAATACAGAATTATTCACATACCCACAACAGATTGAACCAGAAGCTCGGCCCAAGAGTTGGACTAGCACCACATATTCAGATAGCCAAAGATAGCTTAACCAGAGTCAGGTCAACCAAGCTTCCTATATTGCGTGAATTCAGATGTGGGGCTTCACCTGAAGGGACGAAGCTTGCAGATCTCTTCCACCTGTAGAGGTCTCAGGAGATGGGGAAATAAAATCGGTTCATTCCTTTCTTTGTTTAAAAATTTTAAACTGCCTGACAGCTGAAGATCTCTAGGTCGTTTACAATAAAAACACAGTTACACACATAAAATCAAATAAAGTGCAAAATAAAGACATCACACAGTGGAAATGAGACAGCTGCAAGGCAGTCATTCAAAAGACTAAAACAACGTACATTAAAATGTCATTAAAATACAATTAAGCCAGTTAAAAGGCCTGGGATGATAGAAAGGCAGTCATCTAAATCTAAAATCACAGGGCATAAACACAATTAAAATCAGATTAAGAGGTCTAGGAAAATAGAAAAGTCTTCACCCAGGATAAGAATGATGGTAACGGGGATGCCAGGATGCGCTAAATGGGGTGCCACCACAGAAAAAGCTCTCCTACCCTTACAAAGACCCACCTCACCCCCTCTATTTGGGTGATGGGATGGATCTGGAGAAAGTCTCGAAGGCAAGGCCTTCAGATCTAGATGTCAGTTTTGGAAGGCAATTTTCTTTTTGCTTCTTAACTGCCACATATTTAACTGGGGAAGTTGGGAGGGGGTTGTTGTTGGAGCAGTAGAAAGTTAGTCATAACAACATCCCATATTCAAGGATTTTTGCCTGTGTCTGATGTAGGCTGCCTGAAGACTGTATCCAACTGAGTGTGAAGAGTTGATTGGACAATGTGATGAACTTGTGGATGCGGGGCAGGGCTGTGAACTGTCAACTGGGTGTGGAAAACCTGCAAGCTTTCAGTTTCGGGTTTTCCCAGCTGTGCCAACATGACATCTCTAATAAATTGGAACTTTGAGGAACCTCAAGCCTCAGAGCTTTCTTTCATTGGGGGTGTTCCTTGGAACCCTGACACCAGATAGGAGAAGAAGGGGATCCTCCAGACAAGCTGGTCTTCAGCTGCTGAAGCTTTTGAAGGTCAAAACCCGTTGAACTTCTGCCAGGTTTCAAGATATCTCCTGCAGGCTTGCAGCTCAGATCTCAGGAAGAACGGTTGAAGCAATTGGGTATGTCTAGTCTAATGAAAAGAAGGACCAAGAGTGGCATGATAGCAGTTTTCCAGTATTTGAGGGGCTGCCCCAAAGAAGAGGAGGGGGTCCGCCTATTCTCCAAAGCACCAGAGGGCAGGACAAGAAGCAATGGATGGAAACTAGTCAAAAAGAGAAGCAACCTGGAATTAAGGAGAAATTTCTGACAGGGAGGACAATTAATAATAATAATAATAATAATAATAATAATAATAATAATAATAATAATAATAATATTTTAATTTTTAATTTTTATACCGCCCTTCTCCCGAAGGACTCAGGGCGGTTAACAGCCAGATAAAATACAGTACAATAAAGTACAGTACAATACAATACAATAAAATCACTATTAAAAAACTTATTTGATATGGCCAATAAAATTAAATTATAAAATACATATTATAAAATAAAACCCCATTTAAAATCCAATTTAAAACCCCCTTTTTATGCCAGTCCTGCTCGGAAGAATAAATACGTCTTCAGCTCGCAGCGAAAGGTCCGGAGGTCAGGAAGTTGTCGAAGTCCTGGGGGAAGCTCATTCCAGAGGGTAGGTGCCCCCACAGAGAATTAACCAGGGGAACAGCTTGCTTCCAGAAATGATGTGTGCTCCATCACACATGGAGGTCTTCAAGAAGAGATTGGACAGCCATTTATTCAGAATGGTATATACTATAAGGACTTCTGCTAGGGTCCCTTCCAGCCCTATGACTTTATGTCCAATTTGGATGAAGAATCATCAGAGAGAGAAGCAACCTAGAACTAAGGAGGAACTTCCTGACACTTAGAACAATTAAGCCATGGAACAACTTGCCTCCAGAAGTTGTGAATGCTCCAACACTGGAGGTTTTTAAGAAGAGACTGGACAGCCGTTTGTCTGGAATGGTGTAGGGTTCCCAGCCTGAGCAGGGGGTTGGACTAGAAGACCTCCAAGGTCCCTTCCAGCTCTGATTTTCGCTTATTCCGAGCAGTTTAGGATTGGGATAAGAGGTAGTAGTGTGTCTCCTTTCCCCCCCACCCAAAAAAAACACCTTAGGAAGAACGAGCGCGTTCACCTGTCTTTCTTCTTCGCAGGCTCTTTTGCAAGTGGCCAAGAACCTTTTCACTCACCTGGGTAGGTATCCGAGGCCACCCAGCACCGGCTAAGGGCCGGAGAAAGCAGGCCCTGACCTGGGAGGTCTCTGCTTCCAGGCCCACCACTCAAGAGGCTCCGATGATGATTCGGCCGTATTCCCTGACATTGGCGGCGGCGGGGGGGGTGTTGGCAGGGTTCCTTTCCAGTGGAGGTGGGGTGGGAATAGCCAGCCCCCCCAAAAAAATAAAATATGTCTGAGCCCACTATCTGGGTCTCTGAGCTTCTCTCTGCCATGTTCCTTTTTCAGATGATGTTTCGGTGCTGCTGCAGGAGATAATCACGGAAGCCCGGAATCTCAGCAATGCTGAAATGTGGGTCTCATCCTGGGCAGGAGGGCCTGGTGGTTACAGCTACCCCCTTGGGGGGAGGCGATATGCTTGAGGAGCAGCCAAAACAGCCACGGGACAGAGAGGGGGGGGAGAGAGGGGGGGTCTCTGGATTGCGCACAGTGTCTCCTAATGCTGGAGGGGAGAGCATGGCGGGGGTGGGTTCCAGGTTTTAGACTTCAGTTTACTTATTTCAAGAATTTCCTGGATGGCTCCCGCTTCTGGTTTGTGGACTCTGGGTGGAGTAATCGATGAAAAATAGAAAGTGGGGAAAAAGATGGGGAGGAGCAGGGGAAGGGAGCGGGGAGGGAGAGATGGAGAAAAGGAGGGAGAGGAGGAAGGAAGGAAGGAAGGAAGGAAGGAAGGAAGGAAGGAAGGAAGGAAGGAAGGAAGGAAGGAAGGAAAAGTGAGGAAGGAGGGAAGGAAGGAAGGAAGGAAGGAAGGAAGGAAGGAAGGAAGGAAGGGGGTGAGAAAAAGTGAGGGAGGGAGGGTGGGAGGGAGAAAAAGTGAGGAAGGAGGGAAGGAAGGAAGGAAAAGTGAGGAAGGAGGGAAGGAAGGAAGGAAGGAAGGAAGGAAGGAAGGAAGGAAGGAAGGAAGGAAGGAAGGAAGGAAGGGGGTGAGAAAAAGGGAGGGAGGGAGGGTGGGAGGGAGGGAGAAAAAGAGGAAGGAGGGAAGAAAGGAAAGAAGGGAGAAAAGGGAGGAAGGAAGGAAGGAAAAAAGGGAGGAGGAGAGGAGAGGGAGGGAGGGAGGAAGAGAGAAAGGGGGAAGAGGAAGGGAAGGAGGAATGGAGCGGGAGAGAAGGGAAGATGAAAGTAAGGAGGAGAGAGAGAGAGAGAGAGAGAAGGGAAGAAATGAAATAGAGAAGGAATAGAAGCAAAGTACATTCCAGCCATTCTCCGCCCATAGGCAGAGCGGCCTATTCTCTTGGAGTGGGGAATTGGTCCAAGGACCCCCGGAATGGGGGCCAGCTGTCCCTGCGCCTGAGTTTCCCTTCTTCCCCCTTTTCCCCTCCGCCGGGCTCTCTCCTAACCCCTTTCCCCTCATGGGGAACAATTCCCTTCCAGATGTTCGGTTTTCCTGCTGGACCGGAGCAGCCATGAGTTGGTGGCCAAGGTATTTGACGGCGGTGTGGTGGATGACGAGGTGAGAAAACTAGTAGGACGCGAGCGTGGAAAGAAACTAAGGGGGTTGGACTAGATGACCTCCAAGGTCCCTTCCAACTCTTCTGTCATTCCAAATGAAGGAGAGGAGGCTTAAGTCAGGTAGTCCTCTACTTACGACCACAACTTAGGTCAAAAATTCCATCGCTAAGGAAGATTAAAAGGGGATCGTGCCTGGTTTTACAACCCTCCCTTTCCTTTCGCTGCAGTCGTTAAGCAAATCCGTGAAGCTGTTAAGTGAATCACGTGGTCGTTAAGCAAATCCAGCTCCCCCCCCCATTGACTTGGCTTGTCAGCACCTGGCTGTGGAATTCTGGGAGTTGAAGTCCGCCAGGCTTAAAGTTGCCAAGGTTGGAGACCCCTTACTTAGATGACCCTTCTGGTCTCTTCCAACTCTATCATTCCTGGCTGGCTGGGGAATTCTGGGAGTTGAAGTCCACCCGTCTTAAAGTGGCCCAGGTTGAGAAACACGGATTCCACTCTGCAAACCGGAACCCTCTTTCTCTTTATGCATAATTTAAATAATTATTATTATTATTATTATTATTAATAATAATAATAATAATAATAATAATAATAATAATAATAATAATAATAATAATAATAATAATAATAATAATAATAATAATAATAATAATAATATTTAATAATAATAATAATATTTAATAATAATAATATTTAATAATATTCCTTCTCCCGAAGGACTCAGGGCAGTGAACAACCAAATAAAATACAAACACAAACACATACAATATTAAGAACAACCCTTAAAAAACTTATTCAATTGGCCAAAGAAATTTAAAATACAAATTACACCGTATAAAATTACAGAAATTTAAAACCCATTAAATTAAATTAAAATTTTAACAATCAAGCCAGTCCAGCCATGTGAAATAAATAGGTTTTAAGTTCGCGGCGAAAGGTCCTAAGGTCAGGTAATTGTCTTGCGTTCCTTTCTTTTCTCCATGTTCTCCTTTTCCTTTCATCGCCGTTTTATATTTGTTCCGCTCTTTGTGTCAGTTTTATGGGATAAGTAAAGCAAAACCGAGATATATTTGGAGTAAGCAGCAGATTCTGCCTTCCCTGCTGACAGAGCTATGAAATCCGGATTCCAGCCGATCAGGGCATCGCCGGCCACGTGGCCACCACCGGCAAGATCCTGAACATCAAAGACGCCTACTCTCACCCCCTCTTCTACCGCGGCGTGGACGACAGCACCGGCTTTCGCACGAGGAACATCCTCTGTTTCCCCATCAAAGACGAGAATCAGGGTGAGCTGCCCATTCGTGGGGGAGATACGCGAGTCCAGGGTGCCAGGACGCCTTCAGACCGTCCTAAGAGAGGGACATCCTGGATTGGCAGGTGGTCTGTCTTTCAAGTCAATGAAAGTGATCAGAAGGAGACACAATCTGTAGGAAGGAGGGAGGGAGGGAGGAAGGAAGGAAGGAAAGGGGGGAAACGAGGGAGGAAGGAAGGAGGAAGAGAAGAAAGGAAGGCAAGGAGGAAGAGAGAAGGAGGGAGGGAGGGAGGAAAGGGGGGAAACGAGGAAGGAAGGAAGGAGGAAGAGAAGAAAGGAAGGCAAGGAGGAAGAGAGAAGAAGGAGGAGGGAGGAAAGGGGAAACGGAGGAAGGAAGGAGGAAGAGAAGAAAGGAAGGCAAGGAGGAAGAGAGAAGAAGGGAGGGAGGGAGGAAAGGGGGGAAACGGAGGAAGGAAGGAGGAAGAGAAGAAAGGAAGGCAAGGAAGAAGAGAGAAGGAGGGAGGGAGGGAGGAAAGGGGGGAAACGGAGGAAGGATGGAGGAAGAGAAGAAAGGGAGGGGAAAAAGGAATAAGGAAGAGGAGGAGGAGGGAGGAGGGAACAAGGGAGGAAAGGAGGAAGAGAAGAGGGAGGCAAGGAAGAAGGAGAGAAGGAAGGAGGGGAAGGAAAGGAAGGAAGGAAAGGGGAGAGTGAGGGAGAAAGGAAGGAAGAAGAGAAGAAAGGGAGGGAAAGAAGGAAGGAAGGAAGGATTGAGGGAAAGAAGAAGGAAAGAAGGAGAGAGGAAGGAAGGAAGGAAAGAGGAAGGGAGGGATGGAGGGATGGAGGGGGAAGGCGAGGGAGAAAGGAAGGAAGGAGGAAGGGAGGGCAGAAAGAAGGAAGGAAAAGGAAAGAGGGAGGGAGGAGAAAGGAAGGAAGATAGCTTTAGCTGGCTGGGGAATTCTGGGAGTTGAAGTCCACCCATCTGAAAGCGGCCAAGGTTTAAAGCTGCCCTTTTACTGACCTCCAGTCCGAGCCCTTCCAAAACCGGGTGCTGACCGGTGCAGACAGAAATTCACCCGAACAACTTTCTTGATTCGGGGAAAAAAAAGGGCCCTTCGGAAGACTCTGCCGAAAATGCCCTTCAGCTGTTTTGCAGCTGCATCACAGGGCTGGCTCATAACCAAGCAGGGCAGGGGGTAGCTCTAGGGCAGGGGTCTCCAACCTTGACCACTTGAAGACTTGTGGAGCTTTGCTGGCTGAGGAACTCTGGGAGTTGAAGTCCACAAGTCTTAAAGGGACCAAGGTTGGAGACCCCTGCCCTAGAGAAATGAGTCCTCCTCCATTTTCCTCCTACTTTTTCCTCCTCTCTCCTCCTTCTTCTTCTTCCTCCTCCTCCTCCTTCCTCTCCCATCACTGTTTTCTCTTCCAGAGGTGATTGGAGTGGCAGAGCTGGTCAATAAAATCAACGGGCCATGGTTTAGCAAATTCGACGAGGATCTGGCCACCGCCTTCTCCATCTACTGTGGCATCAGCATCGCTCATGTACGTGAGTTTTATTCTCTCTCTCTCTTTTTTTGTTTCCCCTGATGGCTCTCGGCTCTTGTCCGGGTGGAGCCGAGCAGCCTCCGGGTACAGAGGGTCAGATGGATCCACTGGGAAATTCCGGGATCTGGATCCCAATGCATCCGGATGGAAGGTTGCACATCCACCTGGTTCCTTCTGGGGAAAGAAACCCCCAGAAAATTAACTTCTTAATAGGCTGCCTGCACCAGGACGGACTAAACAAAATCTTCCTTCTTCTTCCTACAGTCCTTGCTCTACAAGAAGGTCCATGAGGCTCAGTACCGAAGCCACCTGGCCAACGAAATGATGATGTACCACATGAAGGTAATCCGAAGGCTAAAATGAAGGGCCCGGGCAGAAGAATAATTTGGGGTTCCGACTCAAGCTGGGGTTGCACAAGAAGAAATAAAAACGAGATCCAGACAGCTGGGAAGGAAGCAGAAATATTTATCCCCTAAAAGCCAGGAGGTTTGGCCTTAGGGGCAGCTACGGAGAAATGGGGTACAGCGACATAGTTTTTATAGGGGAGCGTGTCCTGAAAGTGGAGGTATCTACGTGCTGATTCTAGAGTGACAATTGACGGGCGTGTGTGTGAGTGTGTAGGGTATGTATTCTTGTGAACATGCAGTTCCGGTGGGAGACCTAATTTAATTAACTCTTTTGCAGACCTTCTCCTTTGATATGTGGATTAGGTCTGCGTAACTTACTTGGAGGTTTCAGGAAGTTTGAGTAAAAGATTTGCACCCATTTGCTATTTTTAGAGAGAGAGAGAGAGAGAGAGAGAGAGATCTATATGTCTGTATATCAATCTATATATCATCTATATCTGTCTACAGTATCTATATGCATTCTTCCTTCCTTCCTTCCTTCTATCTATCTATCTATCTATCTATCTATCTATCTATCTATCTATCCATCCATCCATCCATCCATCCATCCATCCATCCATCCATCCATCCATCTATGAGTTTTCTATTGAAGCAACCTGGTTTACCCAAATATGGGAAGAAGCATATTGCTTCCTTTCATCTTTCAGCCCCAATCCAGGAGCCCTCAGGCAGTCACTTTCATGACAAACTATTTTGTGTTAAATTTAACACAATTTAACACACATATATATATCTCATCTCTATTTTATCTATCATCCATCTATATATCTATATCTATCTCATCCATCATTTATCTATCATTAACTATCCATCCATCCATCCACTTTGTGTCTCCTCTCTGGGGCCTGGCATCAGAAGAAGAAGTCACCCATCCAGTTTCCGCTTGGAAATGTTGAGTCATTTTCCTCTTCCAGGTATCCGATGATGAGCACACCAAACTTCTCCACGAAGGAATCATCCCAGTTTCACAAATCGACCCAAACTTCGCCAAATTCACGTACACACCACGATCGCTTCCTGAGGACGACACATCGATGGTAAACATGAGTTCTGATTTGCCTGCTTAAAGCACCTGGAAAGATTGGTTGGTTGGTTGGTTGGTTGGTTGGTTGGTTGGTTGGTTGGTTAGTTGGTTGGTTGGTTGGTTGGTTGAATCATTCATTCATTGATCAATTCATTCATTGATTCATTCATTCATTCATTGATTAATTAATTCATTGATTGATCAATTCATTCATTCATTTATTGATCAATTCATTCATTTAATCATTCATTGATTCATTCATTGTTCAATTCATTCATTGATTCATTCATTGATGAATTCATTCATTTAATCATTCATTGATTCATTCATTGATCAATTCACATTCATTCATTCATTCATTCATTCATTGATTGGATGAATGAGCCCATCATTTCTTTTGCTAAGCGAAACAACTTGTCCAGTGAGTTTTGCCTCATTTTACAACCTCACATTTGCCAAGGGACTCGGGAGGTTATGCAGGTTGAAAAACATCAAACATCAAATAATGAATAGAATAGAATTTTTTTATTGGCCAAGTGTGAGTGGACGCACAAGGAATTTGTCTTGGTGCATACGCTCTCAGTGTACATAAAAGAAAAGATACCTTCATCAAGAATCATAAGGTACAACACTTAGTGATAGTCACAGGGTACAAATAAGCAATCAGGAAACAATGTCAATATACTGTAAATCATAAGGATATAAGCAACAAAGATACAGTCATACAGTCATAAGTGGAAGGAGATGGGTGATGGGAACGATGAGAAGATTAATAGTGCAGACTTAATAAATAGTTTGACAGTGTTGAGGGAATTATTTGTTTAGCAGAGTGATGGCGTTAGAGAAAAAAGAGAGAGAGGGAGGGAGGAGGAGAAGAAGGGAGGAGGGGGGAAGGAAGGAAGGAAGGAAGGAAGGAAGGAAGGAAGGAAGGAAGGAAGGAAGGAAGGAAGGAAGGAAGGAAGGAAGGGGAGGAGAAGGAGGAGAAAAAGAAGGAGGAGTGAAGGGAGGAGGTGAAGGAAGAAGAAAGAGGAGAGGGAGGGAGAGGAAGAGGAGAAGAAGGGAGGAAGGGTAAAGGAAGGAAGGAAGGAACGAAGGAAGGAAGGAAGGAAGGAAAGGAGGAGAAGGAGAAGGTAGGAGAAGAAGAAGGAGGTGAAGGAAGGAGGAGAAGGAGGAGAAGGAGGAGAGAGAGGGAAGGGAGAGGAGGAAGGGAGGAAGGAAGGAAGGAAGGAAGGAAGGAGAAGGAAGGAAGGAAGGAAAAGGAGGAGAAGGAGAAGGTAGGAGAAGAAGAAGGAGGAGTGAAGGGAGGAGGTGGAAGAAGACGAGAGGGAGGGAGAGTGAGAGGGAGGAGGAGAAGGAGAAGGGAGGAGGAGTGAAGGAAGGAGGTGGAGGAAGAAGAGAGGGAGGAAGAGTGAGAGGAGGAGAAGAAGGAGTGAAGGAAGGAAGGAGGAGAGAGGGAGAGGGAGGAGGAGAAGGAGAAGGGAGGAGAAGAAGGAAGAGTGAAGGGAGGAGTTGGAGGAGGAAGAAAGAGCAGAGAGGGAGAGGGAGGAGACGGAGGAATGAAGGAAGGAAGGAGGAGAGAGAGGGAAAGGGAGAGGGATGGGGAAGAGGAGGAGAAGGAGAAGGGAAGACGAGGGAGGAAAAGAAAGAGGAGAGGGAGGAAGGATGTTTCGCTATCAATCTTTTCCCCTCAGCTCATCCTTCTCTTCCTTTCCTTTCCCCACAGGCCATTCTGAGCATGCTCCAGGACATGAACTTCATCAGCAGTTACAAAATGGACCGTCAAACCCTGGTCAGGTACGGTCGGGAGAAGGGGGCAAGCCGGTTTTTCCATTTTTCTTCTTCTTCGGGATCCCGAAGTTATAAAAGGAGTCGATTTGCTTCTCCGTTCGGACACCAGGCTTAGTGCGTCAATTAATGCACAGCGTCATCCGAGGAGGTCCACAGAAAAGGGGACTTTGGGGTCCTTGGTGCTGGGTGGTTTTCTTGCAGACATGTCATGACCAAACTAGGTAACATCATCAGTGTTAGAAGGGGTGGGGATTGTGGGGTGAGGGAGGAGGAGGAGGAGGAGGAGGAGGAGGAGGAGGAGGAGGAGGAGGAGGAGGAGGAGGAGGAGGAGAAGGATTGTAGGGTCCTTGGTGCTCTCTGAGCCTGATGGTTTTCTTGCAGGTGTTTAATAGTATGTAAAAATAAGGGTGAGACCCCTCCCTTCTAGCACTGATGGCGTTCCCTAGTTGGGTCATGAAATGTCTGCAAGGAAATTGCCAAGCGCAGAGACCACCGAGGACCCCAGAATCCTCCTGCTCCTCCTTATGATGCAACTAGTCATGAAACCAGTTCAACTACTTCAATTAACGATGAAGATCATGATAGCCCTGATGTTGTTTGTTCCCTAGTTGGGTCATGAAATAACCCAGCTCAGAGACCACCAAGGACTCCAACCCCCCCCCCAATAAAATAGCCTTAGTATTCATAGGGGAGGTTTCTTGTCTGGACTACCTGGAAGGACCAACACAGGAGGACAAAGTAGGGCTAGAGAGGCCCATGGGGGGTGGTGTCTTTTTCAAGAATGCCCAGCCCACTAGGGACATAGCGGTCAAGCCCTTGAAGCTTGATTAAGGAGAAGCAGCTTCCCACGGCCTCTTCTGGACTGACGTCTAGAGATTTGTGAGGTTGGTTGGTAGACCGTGAAGATCCAGAAATAACAGGATACCAATAACAGGGACCTTGGAGGTCTTCTAGTCCAACCCCCTGCCCAGGCAGGAAACCCTACACCACTTCAGACAAATTGTTATCCAACATCTTCTTAAAAACTTCCAGTGTTGGAGCACCCACAACTTCAGGTGGCAAGCTGTTCCACTGGTTCATTGTCCTCAATGTCAGGAAGTTTCTCATTAATGTCAGATTGTTTCTCTCCTTGGTTAGTTTCCATCCGTTGCTTCTTGTCCTGCCCTCAGGTGCTTTGGAGAAGAGGCGGACTCCCTCTGCTTTGTGGCAGCCCCTCAATTACTGGAATTCTGCTATCATGTCCCCCCCTGGTCCTTCTTTTCATCAGACTAGACCTACCCAATTCCTGCAACCGTTCAGTGAATGTTTTAGCCTCCAGTCCCCTAATCCTCTTTGTTGCTCTTCTCTGCACTCTTTCCAGAGCCTCAACGTCTTTTTATATCATGGAGGCCAAAACGTCTCCTGCTTTGGCCATCGAGTTGGACTAGAAGACCTCCAAGGTCCCTTTCAACTCTGTGATTCCTCTATTCTTGTGCAGTGTGTATTGGGGTTTGGATTTTGGTTGGGTTTTTTGGGGGGGGGGGAAAGACACAGGGAGGAAGCAAATGTCTTAAGAAGGGGAAATGGCTGCTTGGTTTTAAATTCTGGGCATAAATAAGCGGGGGGGAGGGGTCTGCCCTTGGTGACTGTCTATCATGCCCACCCCCTCATTGGACCTGAATCTGCAGAGGAAGATGAGCCAGACACAGAGCCGAAGGGAGGTCGAGGGGGCGGCTTCGGAGGAAAATGGGGAGGAGCGGGGCTAGTCAGGCCTTTCAGAACTGGGATGGCTTGTAGGCAGAGAGGAAGAGGGGGCAGGATGACCAAGAGAGGCTAAGCAGTGAACATAGAGACAGATGATGAGCAAGGACCACCCCCTCCTGATCCTCAAGCACGGAGAGAGGAGAGAAGGCGAGAACTGTTCTGTCCCCCCACCACCACCTCAGTCTGGGAGACATGTGAACTGACTCAATTAGCCAGCAATTTAGTCCACGGCAGCTATCAGCTCTGGCCGCAGACCAGTGAACATCTGCCAAGGTTTTCTTTATCTTCCCTGATGCCGACGTCACAGAAGCTTGTTACCGGAGCTACCAGGAAGTCAGTTACAAACAGCAATCCAGGCCAAATGCTCAGTCAAATAATTCAGCTCAAGTTTTCTCCAGTCAGTTTGTTTTGTCCATCACGAAGTAGTAGAGCAGCCCCTCCTGCTTTTATACCCTGTGGGGTATGGCTCCGTGACTCAGCACTCTCTAGGCCTGCCCCACCCCTTCTTTTGTTGTTCCCGCCTCTCTTGTCTACGAAACCTGGGATCTAACCAGGACTGATTGTCCACAGGTGGGTCTGGAAGCGTTGCCTGGGTGGGGGGAGATACAGGAGACAGAGGCCTCGTCACCTCCTCCACCTGGCCTGCCTCTGGCTCCTGGAGCTGAGCCAGAGAGGCCGACCCTGCAGAGGGGAGCCCCGACGGCCCTTCCCCCTCACTCTCTGAGTCACTTTCTGGCAGGGGGCCAGGTCCGGGGGTGGGAGCTGGAGCCACAACAAGAACAGTGTAGAGCAGGGGTCTCCAACCTTGGCAACTTTAAGCCTGGAGGACTTCAACTCCAGTCCACCAGGCTTAAAGTTGCCAAGGTTGGAGACCCCTGGTGTAGAGTGACCAAGCTATTTGGGAAGAGAGCACCCCGCCCCTCTCCACAAGGCACACCTGGGGACCGAGACGTACGGAGACGCTGTGGGGAGGGGCATTTGTCAGGAACGAACACTGAATTCCTGGAGGGTTTGAACTTTCCTGGATTCCTTGCATTCTTTCTGGATTTCTGGATTACTTGCCTTGCTCCTTTGCTTCCTGAATTCCACGACTGGCCTGGTTGGATGTCTTGCTGTGCAGCCGTGGTGCTCACAGTTTTTGGGCTAGACTATTTGCATCCAGAGGCTGCTTGAGGGGTGTGTGTGTGTGATCACTTTGTTCTGGGACTTGCCAGAAACGTGGGAGCGTTTGGGGAAAATCGTAGCAATAAAGGGACGGTTTGAACTGCCAGCTGCCTGTGTTATCTTTGTGCTGTGTCCCGGATCATCACGCTGTCTCTTTGTGTGTATGTGTGTGTGTGTCTCATTTTCCTCAGGTTCTGCCTCATGGTGAAGAAGGGGTACAGAGACCCCCCCTATCACAACTGGACGCACGCTTTCTCCGTGTCCCACTTCTGCTACCTGCTGTACAAGAATCTGGAGCTCGTCAATTATCTGGAGTAAGTGGACGTGGATGATGGGCTTCATTTACGCCCGGGGTCATCGGGGAGGGAGACCCTACCGGGCTGCAGGATGCATGAAAAGGATCTTAAGCATCTCGGGGCAACGGAAGCTGAGGTTGAACCAGCAACTCTTGGTCCCTGTTCAACTTGTGGAAAGTCGGGGTGCCCAGCAAAGACCCGTTGAGGCTCTCCAAAGCAATTTCCTTCGTAAATCACATTTTTTGGTGGCACGGCAACCAAACGGTCACTAAATGAATTGTTGTAAGTCGAGGACTACCTGTATTCCAGGTGTGGCCTTACCAAGGCATTGTAAAGAAGGGACCAACCCTTCACGTGATTTTGATCCTGCCCCTCCGTTAATGCAGTTCAGAGCTGATTGTGTCCGTTGTTTTCTCTTCCCTTTAGAGACATCGAAATCTTCGCCTTGTTCATCTCCTGCATGTGTCACGACTTGGATCACCGAGGCACCAACAATTCCTTTCAAGTGGCATCGGTAAAGTTGGAAAGCCCCCTCACCCCCCCCCCACCTTGCAAGGGAGAATGAGGGGAGGGTCTTGCTAGATGCAGCATTGGACAAAGAACCATCCATTCCATTCCCCCCCCCTTGCGGCATGCTCCCGGTTCGGACCGGATCGCCTGATCCGGTAGCGATGGCGGCGGGTGGTTCGGAGAATTGGTAGCAAAAATCCCTGCCCCCCTCCCATGCCCAGCTGAGCCGTGCGATTATCAGAGGGCTTTTTTTTTTTACTTTTAAAAGCATTTTTTCTTCGGCTGAAAAAATAGAATAGAATAGAATAGAATTTTTTATTGGCCAAGTGTGATTGGACACACAAGGAATTTGTCTTGGTGCATATGCTCTCAGTGTACATAAAAAAAAAGATACGTTCATCAAGGTACAACATTTACAACACAATTGATGGTCAATATATCAATATAAATCATAAGGATTGCCAGCAACAAGTTATAGTCATACAGTCATAAGTGGAAAGAGATTGGTGATGGGAACTATGAAACGATTAATAGTAGTGCAGATTCAGTAAATAGTCTGACAGTGTTGAGGGAATTATTTGTTTAGCAGAGTGATGGCCTTCGGGAAAAAACTGTTCTTGTGTCTAGTTGTTCTGGTGTGCAGTGCTCTATAGCGTCGTTTTGAGGGTAGGAGTTGAAACAGTTTATGTCCAGGATGCGAGGGATCTGCAAATATTTTCACGGCCCTCTTCTTGATTCGTGCAGTATACAGGTCCTCAATGGAAGGCAGGTTGGTAGCAATTATTTTTTCTGCAGTTCTAATTATCCTCTGAAGTCTGTGTTTTTCTTGTTGGGTTGCAGAACCGAACCAGACAGTTATAGAGGTGCAAATGACAGACTCAGTAATTCCTCTGTAGAATTGGATCAGCAGCTCCTTGGGCAGTTTGAGCTTACTGAGTTGGCGCAGAAAGAACATTCTTTGTTGTCCTTTTTTAATGATGTTTTTGATGTTAGCTGTCCATTTGAGATCTTGCGATATGATAGAACCCAGAAATTTGAAGGTTTCTACTGTTGATACTGTGTTGTCAAGTATTGTGAGAGGTGAAAGTATGGAAGGGTTTTTCCTAAAGTCTACCACCATTTCTACGGTTTTGAGTGTGTTCAGTTCCAGATTGTTTTGGTTGCACCACAAGGCTAGTCGTTCGACCTCTCGTCTATATGCGGATTTGTCATTGTCTCGAATGCTTTTAAAAGTAAAAAAAAAAGAACGCGCGCCATAGCTGATCACCCTCCCTCCCACTCTCCACACGCTGTTCTACTTATCCCATGCCTCCTTTTGGTGTGCACTGTGCACACGCGCACCTCGCATTTGGTGCGTGGTGCGCACTGCGTAGGCCGCGAACCAGTAGCAAACCGGTTCAGATTTCACCCCTGCCTTGGGGGTCTCCTTCACCCCTGCCCAGCCTCTGCAGTGAGACAGGTCTCCATTCTCTCTCTCTCTTCCAGAAATCCGTTCTCGCCGCTCTGTACAGTTCCGAAGGATCCGTCATGGAGGTAAAGGAAGGAGGAAGAGCCCCGTAGCCAGGAAGGATCAAGCGTTTGTGTAGAGAACAGGAGGGCAACTAGAACATGGAATCACAGACAGGAGAGCCGCCTTCCAATCTTTGAGGGGCTGCCCCAAAGAAGAGCCAGGGGGGAAGGGGAGCCCACCGTCTTCTCCAAAGCCCCTGAAGGGCAGGAGAAGAAGCAACGGAGGGAAACTCATCCAGGAGAGAAGCAACCTGGAATTAAGGAGGGATTTCCTGACAGTGAGGACAATGAACCAGGGGAACAGCTTGCCACCAGAAGTTGTGGGTGCTTCATCATTGGAGGCTTTTAAGAAGAGACTGGACAGCCATTTGTCTGAAATGGGATAGGGTCTCCTGCTTGAGTAGGGGGTTGGACTAGAAGACCTCTAAGGTCCCTTGCAACCCTTCCTTTCTCTTCTCTTTGCTTCTATTCACTTCTCTTCTCTATTCTCTTCTCCTTCTTCTCTTCTCCATCCTTCTCTCTTCTCTTCTTTTCTTTTCTCTTCTCTTCCCTTTTCTCTTCTTCTTCTCTTCTCCATTCTTCTCTCTTCTCCTCTTTTCTTTTTTCTTCTCTATTCTATTCTATTCTGTTCTATTCTATTCTATTCTTCTATTCTATTCTTCTCTTCTTCATCCTTCTCTCTCCTCTCCTCTCCTTTCCTCTCCTCTCTTTCTATTTTATTCCATTCCATTCCATTCCTCTTCTCTTCTCTTCTCTTCTCTTCTCTTCTCTTCTCTTCTCTTCTCTTCTCTTCTCTTCTCTTCTCTTCTCTCCTCTCCTCTCCTCTCCTCTCCTCTCCTCTTCTGGAAGGGACCTCTGAGGTCTCCTAGTCAAACACCCTACTCAAGCAGGAGACCCTATCCCATCCCGATAAACTAAAGGAGGCGACTGTGATGGAGGTCACGTGAGGCTTCATCTCTTGTGGATTCAGGAATCCGTTGCCTTCTTTGCCAGATGGGAACTAGAGTGAAATTTGGCCCAGGCAGGAGAGAAAATCCGGTGGGTTGAAATGTCTTCAGGATGCCCTTTCTCCGTAGCTTGTGGGGAAATCCCTGGAAATTAACTTGGGTCTGAGCAGAATAGTCACCAATACTGGTAGCCTTGATACCAGTATACTTCGAATACTGGTTCGAAGTTATGACGACACTAAAACAGGCGACTTACGATCATTTTCCACACTTATGGCCCTTGCAGCGTTCTCTCGGTCACGTGATCTAAATTCATAGGCTTGGCAACTGGCAGGTACTTAGGACTGTTTGCGGTGTCCCGAGGTCACGTGATCCCTTTCGGCGACCTTCTGACAAGCAAAGTCGATGGGGGAGCCAGTTCGCTTAACAACCTTTTATTGAAAAATAAAGTTTCAATTATATCAAGTCCGCCATCTTGATTCTTTTGAACACCCACCCTGGCGGCCCTGCTGGGAGACACAGATGGGATAGTGAATCCAGTATATTTATTGTGGCCTGTCAGCAGCCGAATCAGAGGAGGAGGAAGAGGCATGGGAATTGGGGTCAGCATCCAGGCAACCTGAGAGCTCCGAGGGGGAAGAGGGAATGGAGCTGGCAGAGAGAGGTGGGGGAGAGAGGGGCGGAGCCTGGGCTGTCCGTCAGTCCTCAGATGGAGAGTCAAAAGCCCCCAGGTCTGGAGGTGACTGATGAGGAAGAGGAGGAACAGCTGGGCCCAGTGTCTGACACATAGATAAGCAGAAGACAGAGGAGAGGAGAGCAGTGGAAATCTATGGGCCGGTCCTTGGGATAGAAGAGCCACCGCTGCTAGCGAAGCCCACACTAGCTCTGGGGATAAAAGGCAGGGGGCGAAGAGGAATACACGGGATAGACAACTATTCATCTCCCTGCCGGACAGACTTGTTAGCCTGAGAGAGAAACTATTTTGCTGGGCTGCCGGCGTTCCTAATAAAGGAATCTTTGAGTTCACTTCAGAGGGTTTGCTGTGTTCGGGGAGTTGGGTCAGGGCAATATTTCTATCACCAACCCTGCTCTGTGGGATCAAATCCTCTACAAGAAAGTCCTTGACTTACGACTGCCTTTGGGCCCAGAATTTCTACTGGCCAAGCAGATTGTTCAGTGAGTCACGTGCTGATTTTTACATCATTATTTTTTTTTGCCACCATTGTGAAGTGAATCGCCAACATTGTTAAATGAGTCACGCGGTTGTTAACCAAATCCGGCTTCCCCAGGTGACTTTCCTTGTCGTGAATGGTGATTCACACGACACCCCCCCCACCTCAGGAGGGTGCAACGGTCATAAATACATGCCAGTCCTCAAATTTTGATCATGTGACCCTGGGGAATTCTACGACGGCTGTAAGTATGAGGACAGATTATAAGTCACTTTTTTCTTAGCATTCTTGTAACATCAAAAGGTTGCTAAAGAATTGGTTGTGAGGCGAGGGCTACCTGTATCCCACTGCACGATCTGATAGGCACAAAACGATTGATTTATGAGTGCAATTATGCAACATATTCGTTGACATCTCTGTTGTGTTTTCTTTGTCTTAGAGACACCATTTTGCTCAAGCCATCGCCATCCTGAACACCCACGGCTGCAACATCTTCGATCATTTCTCTCGCAAGGTGGGCTTCCTGGACAGGCTGTGAGAAATTGGGGAGGGGGCTTTTAAAAAGGGAGCCGGGGTTTTTATGGCAAGGGTATAGTAGATACGATCTTGACTTCTTTGGCACCCGTCCCCTCCCCAGGTGGCCCTGGGCTATGCTAACTGGGAGGGTTCTGGGAGTTGAAGTCCAGCTCTGGTGAATGAGGGATTCTGGGAGTTGAAGTCCTGAAGTCCACCTCTGGTGGATGGGGAGTTAATGGGAGTTGAAATCCATACAAGTGGTTGGGAAACTCTGGGAGTTAAAGTACACCCATGCTGGCTCAGGAATTCTGGGAGCTGAAGTCCGACTCCGGTGATTGGGGAAATCTGGGAGTTGAAGTGCTTCTGTGCTGACTGGAGAATTCTGGGAGTTGAAGTCCAGCTCTGGTAGATGGGGAGTTATGGGAGTTAAAACCCATACATTTGGTTGGGGAATTCTGGGAATTGAAGTTCACCCATGCTGGCTGGGGAATTCTGGGAGTTGAAGTTCACCCATGCTGGTTGGGGAATTCTGGGAGTTGAAGTTCACCCATGCTGGCTGGGGAATTCTGGGACCTGAAGTGCCCACATCTTAAAGTTGTGAAGGCTGAGAAACACTGCACTTGGGTCATGCCCAGTTCCCAAATTTTGGACACTGAAGACCCCATTGTTCCCCCAAACTGTCCCCCCATCCAAGCTGTGGATGGAATTCTGGAGTCCTACCTGGAACTCCTTGAGAGGCCTCCAAGTCAGGCCACAGAGCAGCCTCTCTTGACTAACCAGTTGTTGACTAACCAGGGACCGCTTGATCCCACAGGATTACCAAAGGATGCTGGATTTGATGAGGGACATCATCCTGGCTACCGACCTCGCTCATCACTTGAGGATCTTCAAAGACTTGCAGAAGATGGCCGACGGTAAAGCCGGAAAACCCCCCCCCCGCCCCCACCCACTCCCCATCCTTCCCAAATTGAGGGTCTTCTCCAGGGGTTGTCCCAAAGGTGCTCTTTCCAAGAGGCAATTGGACTTTCTTGTTTTTTTTTTCTTTTGAAGACCTTTCGATTCTCATCCGAGAAGCTTCTTCAGCTCTGACTGGATGGTGGAAGATGGAAAGATTGATACTCCTTGCAGAAAGCCGGTCATCTGCATCCTTTTAGGGTGTCATTGATACTCCTTGCAGAGAGAGCTGGTCATTTGCATCCTTTGAGACGGTCCTTGAGGCCACTTGGAGGTTTATCTGTGTCCTCAGGGACACCTGAGTGGTGTCAAATGGGTGTGGAGCCTTCTTGGCTGCAGGATATTTTCTGGCCTGTCCCCTCTCACCACACCCGTTTGGACCACTCAGGTGACCCTGAGGACACAGGTAAACCTCCAAGTGGCCTCAAGGACCCTCTCAAAGGATGCAAAGGACCCAGCTGTTTGCAAGGAGCATCAATCCTTCCCTTCCCCACCATCCAGCCAGAGCTGAAGAAGCTTCTTGGATGAAGAGCGAAACGTCTTCAGAGACAAAAACAAGAAAGTCCAGTTGCCTCTTGAAAAAAAAAATCAACCATGACCTGCATGATGGAGAATCTCCATGGGGTAGTGTGGAAGGACATCACCAAATCCCTGAGGAACAAAAATTCTGTGTCCTGGACCAGGAGTCTCCAACCTTGGTCCCTTTAAGACTTGTGGACTTCAACTCCCAGCTTTGCTGTCTGAGGGATTCTGGGGGTTGAAGTCCCCAAGTCTTAAAGGGACCAAGGTTGGAGACCCCTGCCCTAGAGCAAAGCTGGCTGAGGAACTCTGGGAGTTGAAGTCCACAAGTCTTAAAGGGACCAAGGTTGGAGACCCCTGCCCTAGAGCAAAGCTGGCTGAGGAACTCTGGGAGTTGAAGTCCACAAGTCTTAAAGGGACCAAGGTTGGAGACCCCTGCCCTAGAGCAAAGCTGGCTGAGGAACTCTGGGAGTTGAAGTCCACAAGTCTTAAAGGGACCAAGGTTGGAGACCCCTGCCCTAGAGCAAAGCTGGCTGAGGAACTCTGGGAGTTGAAGTCCAGAAGTCTTAAAGGGACCAAGGTTGAGACCCCTGCCCTAGAGCAAAGCTGGCTGAGGAACTCTGGGAGTTGAAGTCCACAAGTCTTAAAGGGACCAAGGTTGAGACCCCTGCCCTAGAGCAAAGCTGGCTGAGGAACTCTGGGAGTTGAAGTCCACAAGTCTTAAAGGGACCAAGGTTGGAGACCCCTGCCCTAGAGCAAAGCTGGCTGAGGAACTCTGGGAGTTGAAGTCCACAAGTCTTAAAGGGACCAAGGTTGGAGACCCCTGCCCTAGAGCAAAGCTGGCTGAGGAACTCTGGGAGTTGAAGTCCACAAGTCTTAAAGGGATCAAGGTTGGAGACCCCTGTCCTGGACCAAATCTACAACTCCAAACACACAGGCTCCTCAGATACAAACTCAGCTCAGCTGTCAATCTTTCCATGGCTGTGTTTGTGTTGTCTTCTTGATGACAGGGTGGAATTGCAGGCATCCGTCAACTTACAACCATTCATTTAGTGGCCATCGAAGTTATTTACAACCGCACCGGAAAAATTTTTTTTGACTTGTTGTGACCATTGTTCACACATGATCAAAGCCCAGAGACTCGCATCTACTTACGACGGTTGCAGTGGCCCGGGGTCATGGCTTTGCAAAATGCCAGACTTACTTTACAACCGTGTTTCTAATGGTTGTAAGCCGAGGACTACCGGTATAGTTTTTATAACAAGCCACATCTTAAGCGACAGCTCAGAAAATAGGTTGACAGGGAGAAAATTGGATATTTAGCACGGAATCCATTTGCCTGACTGGGGGCTCAGGTGGCTCTTTTGCGCATCCTTGAAAATCACCGTTGTTTTCCCGCCGATAATTCATTATTATTATTATTATTTTGCTCCGTTAAAAAAATAAAATGCACGAAGCGTGAAAAGACGGGTTCCTGTTATCAGAGGCCTTCTCAAGGGCAGAATAGCTTCCGAGGAGAAAGAGGCCGAGTGGCGTTTCTTTCTTTAAATTAGCTCCCTTGTTTTTGCCGGAAGGTTCTCTTAGATGGCATGTCTGAAACAGGTTCGCGCTTGGGCTCTGCTTTGGAAAAGGAGGTTCCACAAAAAAGTAGATTTTGGGTCAACCGGCAGGTTGTGGATCTGCTCAACATGGTCCGTAGGGATGATAGTCAGGAAACCAGCAGACAAAATTAAAATGCATGATGCGTAGTTAGGCCATTATACTTCCTTTTTCCCTTCTCTCTGTATTTTCTTTTCTCCTTAACTTCCTTTTCCTTCCTTCCTTCTTTCATCCCTCCCTCCCTCCTTCCCTTCTTTCTTTTCTTCCTTCACTCTCTTTTCCTTTCTACTTCCCTTCCTCCTTCCTTCCTCCTCCTCCTTCCTCCTTCCTTCTTTCCTTTCTTCCTTCATTCTCCTTTCCTTTCTACTTCTCTTCCTCCTCCTTCCCTCCTCCCTCCCTCCCTCCTTCCTTCCTTCCTTCCTCCTTCCTCTTTCCTTTCTTCCTTCATTCTCCTTTCCTTTCTACTTCCTCCCTCCTTCCTCCTCCTCCTTCCTTCTTCCCCTTCTTCCTTCATTCTCCTTTCCTTTCTACTTCCCTACCTCCTCCTTCCTTCCTCCCTTCTTTCTTTCTTCCTTCACTCTCTTTCCTTTCTACTTCCTTCCTCCTTCCTTCCTCCTTCCCTCCCTCCCTTCCTCCCTCCCTTCCTTCTTTCCTTTCTTCCTTCCTTCTCCTTTCCTTTCTACTTCTCTTCCTCCTCCTTCCTCCCTCCCTCCCTCCCTTCCTTCCTTCCTTCCCTTCCTTCTTTCCTTTCTTCCTTCATTCTCCTTTCCTTTCTACTTCCTCCTCCTCCTTCCTCCCTCCTCCTTCCTTCTTCCCCTTCTTCCTTCATTCTCCTTTCCTTTCTACTTCCTACCTCCTCCTTCCCTTCCTCCCTTCTCTCTCCCTCCCTCCCTCCTTCCTTCCTCCCTTTCCTCTTTTCTTTCTTCCTTCATTCTCCTTTCCTTTTTCCTTTCCTTCTTCCCACCCTCCCTGTCTTCCTCCCTCCGTCCCTCATTTTCTCCTACTCTTCCATTTCCTTCCTTCCTTTCTTCTCTCTTTCTGTCTCTCTCTCTCTCCCTTCTTTCCTTCTTTCCTTTCTTTTCCTCCCTTAATCCTCCTCCTCCTCCTCCTCTCTCCCTCTTTGCAGTTGGCTACGACCCAGCGAACAAGCAGCACCACAGCCTCCTGCTGTACCTTCTCATGACCTCCTGTGACCTCTCAGACCAGACCAAAGGCTGGAAAACCACCCGGAAGATTGCGGTGAGTATGAGGCCGAGGAGGGCGGAGCCCCCGTGTCCCTCCCCCCCCCCCGGGCTGGTGGCCTGGATGGACCCCTGGGTGCCAGCCTCCCTTGGACACCCCACCCTTTCCAGCCACATCCCCTGGCCCTTTGGGTGCCCGGGCAAAAAAGCCAGCCAAGCTTTGCCTGTTGAATTACAGCTGGAAGAGAAAGTGGAACACCGCTCGAGCAGGGGGTTCGAGCAGGGGGCTGGACTAGAGCTGGGGTCTCCAACCACGGCCACTTTAAGACTGGTGGACTTCAACTCCCAGAATTCCTCAGCCAGCTTTGCTGGCTGAGGAATTCTGGGAATTGAAGTCCACCAGTCTTAAAGTGGCCGAGGTTGGAAACCCCTGGACTAGAGGGCCTCCAAAGTCCCTTCCAACTTTGTTATTCTGCTGGCGGTCCTCGGGGGCACCTAGAGGTCATCTATGCCAGCCAGGGTTGCCCCATTCTCCACCTCAGTGTCTGGGAGAGCTCAGAGCAAGATCCCAGGGTATCTAGAAGGGCTAGATGGGGAAAAATCCCGACAGATATCTGTCACTCTTCAGTGGTTGAAAGGTCCAAGCAGTAGCGGGTTCCACTTACCGTCGCTACCGGTTTGGAACCGGGAGCGCTCACGCACGGCGCTTCTGCACATAACCTTCTGCACGTGCGCAGAGCGTCCGTGATGACGTCCGGGCGAGTGGACGGAGCCTCCCCCTGCCGCCACTCCTGGTTCTCCCGAACCGGAACGAACTGGTAGAAACCCACCACTGGATCCAAGACTTGTGGGAGGGGGGGGTGTCGGAATGACCTCTCTGGACCCACCCATCAGGGGTGAAATGCTCCCGGTTCGGACAGGATTGCCCGATCCGGTAGCGATGGTTCGGAGAAAATCCCTGCCTTTCCCCCATGCCCAGCTGAGCCGCGCGATCATCAGAGGTTTTTGGGTTTTTTTTTTACTTTTAAAAGCATTTTTTCTTTGGCCGAAAAAATGCTTTTAAAAGTAAAAAAAAAAGCCTCTGATGATCGCGCGGCTCAGCTGGGACCGTCAGAGGAGCTTTTTAAAAGCATTTTTTCTACAATCTCTTCAGCTGAAGAGGTTGTTAAAAAATGCTTTTAAAAGGCTCTGACCATCCCAGCTGAATTGCCTGATCGTCAGAGGCTTTGTTTTCTTTTAAAGGCAAAAAAAAAAAGCTTTTAAAAGAAAAGAAAAGCCTCTGGCAATCAGGCAACTCAGCTGGGATCGCCAGAGGAGCCTTTTAAAAGCATTTTTACAACCTCTTCGGCAGAAGCCACGCCCACAGAACCGGTAGTAACAAATTTTACATTTCACCACTGCCACCCCCCCCCACTCACCCAACCTGCAAACAATGTGCAGACAATGTGTGAAGGGTTTGAAGGGTTTGTCAGCTTGTACTCAATCCATATCTTATCTTTCCTTTTCCTTTCCAGGAACTGATCTACAAGGAGTTCTTCTCCCAGGGTGATCTGGTATGTGAGAATAAAATCATTGAGTCAGATTCTGGTATTCTCTTGACCACATACATTAAAAAAGAATAGAACAGAATAGAATAGAATAGAATAGAATAGAATTTATTGGCCAAATGTGATTGGACACACAAGGAATTTGTTTTGGTGCAGATGCTCTCAGTGTACATAAAAGAAAAAGAAAAAAAATACCTTCATCAAAGGTACAACACAAATGATGGTCATAGGTTGCAATTTAACCCTTAATGATAGCAACAAAAAGTTACAGTCATACAGTCATAAGTGGGAAGAGATTGTTGATGAAAACGATGAGAAGATTAATAGTAGTGTAGATTTAGTAAATAGTTTGACAGTGTTGTGGGAATTATTTGTTTAGCAGAGTGATGGCATTCGGGGAAAAAACTGTTCTTGTGTCTAGTTGTAAATAATAAAAAGTCATATAATAGTAAATAAAAATAAAAAGTAAATAAAAAGTCATATAATAAATAATGGGGGTATATATGCATTGCTTTGTATTTTATTTAATTATATGTCCTGTCGTGGTTATGTAGTGTTACAGAAGTGGCCAAAATTGTAGAAACCTTTTGGGAAAAGTGTATTTTCTAAAACTAGCTAATAATGCCATCTTTTTTTGGGAGTAGTACCATAAAATTATATATCAATGGAAAGATAATTTAATCAGGAATGTAATGCAATAACTTTTATGGAGGATTTGCTATTAGAACAGCAGTTACAGTATAAAGAAGAAGACAATAAGAGATATACAAAAATGATCCCCATGTCAGTTAATCCTTAGTTGGGTAACCTTTAGCATGAATTTAGCCTTAAAACTTTAGCCTTACAACTTCTTCCCATGGAGTGAACCAAGCCTTTGAGTTCTGCAGCTGTTTTCATGTGAAACCAAGATTGAATGGTGGCTTCTATTAACTGGGTTTTATTGCTGGGTCGCTTCTGACTAACAAGTTTCTTTAGTCAGCTCCATGGATTTTCCATTGGGTGAATGTCTGGGCTATTCCCAGGCCATTCCAGCAGTGGAATAGGATTATCTTGGGGGGCAAAAAGTGGTGTTATTAGCCATTAAACCTCAAAAATACACTTTTCCCAAAAGGTTCCCACAATTTTGGCCACTACTGTATATTGGACAGTATTTTGACCCTTTGAGAGCTGCATGCAACGAAATATCATTTTAATGTGTGCCAATTGGTGTACATTCCAAGTGACCATAAAGTTATTCTAACTCAAACTCACCTGGAATCCTGCATCCAGTTTTGGTCACCACAAATTACAAAAAAGATGTTGAAACTTTGGAAAAAGTGCAAAGAAGAGCAACTAAGAGGATTAAAGGCCCGGAGGCTAAAACATACAAAGAACAGCTGCAGGATTTGGGTTTTTCTACTCTAGAGAAAAGAAGGACTAGGGGGTGACATGAAAGCAGTGCTCCAGTTTTTGAGAGGGTTCCACAAAGAAGATGGGGGGTGCGTGGGTGTCTTGTCCTGAAGGCAGGACAAGAAAAACAGATGGAAACTCATCAAGGAAAGAAGCAATCTGGAATTAAGGAGAAACTTCCTAACGGTGTGAACAATGAACCAGTGGAACAGCTTGCCACCAGAAGTTGTGAATGCTCCAACACTAGTGGTTTTTAAGAAGAGACGGGACAACCATTTGTCTGAAATGGTGTAGGGTCTCCTGCTTGGGCAGGGGGTTGGACTAGAAGACCTCCGAGGTCCCTTCCAGCTCTGTTCTGAGTGAGAGAGAATATACAACCCAGGAACCTGGCAAACTTTGTCCTCTGGTCAATAAAGCCAAGAACTACTCAAAGGTCTTCAGGTGGAAATTTAGAAGGGATCCTTACTCCGTCTCCTGGACTGAGGGCTGCTGCACGCCAGGACAAGCCAGAAGTAAGTGATGCACAAAAGAAGGAAATCACTCATCTCTCTTTCTCCCTCTCTCCTTCTCTTTCTCCTTCTCTCTCTCTCTCTCTCTCTCCCTCCCTCCCTCTCTCTCCTTCTCTCTCTCTCTCTCTCTCTCCCTCCCTCCCTCTCTCTCCTTCTCTCTCTCTCTCTCTCTCCCCCTCTCTCTCCCTCTCTCTCCCTCCCTCCCTGTCCTTCTCCAGGAGAAAGCCATGGGCAACCGTCCGATGGAGATGATGGACCGAGAAAAAGCTTACATCCCTGAACTGCAGATCAGTTTTATGGAACACATCGCCATGCCCATCTACAAGTGAGTGTCTCAGGCTTTGGGGGTTCAAGGTGTGCAGGATGTGAGGGGGGGGATATGTGCTCCTCAGGCAATCTCACGAGCAGGGCACGCGTGTGTGCGAGACCCCTCCAGAGAGAGGGGGAGCATGCAGGATGCAGAGAGGGCTTCCCTTTGAGTTCGGGATGTGCAGGATTGGGTGCGTGGGGGAATCTCACAAGCAGGGCATGAGCGTGCAAGGCCTCTCCCCGTGAAGTCCCCAGAAGACAGCAGAATAGAATAGAATAGGAATGGATAAGAATAGAAGAGAATAAAGAAGAGAAGAGAAGATAGAATAGAATAGAATAGAATAGAATAGAATAGAATAGAATAGAATAGAATAGAATAGAATAGAATTTTTTATTGGCCAAGTGTGATTGGACACACAAGGAATTTGTCTTTGGTGCCTATGCTCTCAGTGTACATAAAAGAAAAGATACCTTCATCAAGGTACAACACTTACAACCCTTAATGATGGTCATAGGGTACAATTTAACACTCAAGACATTCCCAGGTAGACTGCTCTTGGCCCTGGAGGCTCTCCCGTTGGTTTTTGGCGAGCTGGAGACCCTCCTTGGGGTAATTCCTCTACCCCCCACAATCTTGAGTCTTCTCTGGCCCCCACAGGGAAGTCCGATGGCAGAAGGGCCCTGCTTCCAGGCTGCTTCAGGAGCTCTCCCCCTGAAGTTCCCAAAAGGCGGCAGACATTCCCAGATGGACTGCTCCTGGCCCTGGAGGCTCTCCTGGGGGTATCCCCCCCCCCGCCGCCATCCTAGTCCCCTCTTAGCCTCGCAGGGAGATCTGACGACTGGCTGTTCTTCCTTCCAGGCTGCTTCAGGAGCTGTTCCCCAAGTCGTCCGAGCTTTACGAGCGGGTGGCCAGCAACCGGGAACACTGGACCAAAGTCTCGCACAAATTCACACTCAGGGGCCTGCCCAGCAACAACTCCCTGGACTTTCTGGACGAGGAGTACGACCTGCAGACCATGGCCGAGAAGGATGGGCTGAAGATGAACGGGTGCCTCGACGGAGAAGACGGCCACGGGGAATCCGAACTGGAATAAAGCCTGCCGCAGACCCCCCACCCACCCTCCACCCCATCTCCCCACCCTCCCCCACACACACAAGTGCAACTTTCACCCCCTCCCTCCCCCGTTCCCCAGGGAAAGAGTCGGGTGGGGGGGCTGAGTTTGGAAAGAAGAAGGAAAAAAAAACCCAGGATCTTTTTTTTAAAAAAATTATGCCGTGAACTTGACCTGCTGCAAAGCAACATCTCCCCTTCTGGTTTGTTACCCATTTCACTCCGGTTCCCAATTCTGCATTTTAGGGTCCGGCTCGCTCTGGTGTCGCCCCGGTTTTAACCGTCAGTTCTGGTTTTCTTGTGGTCTCGATTGATCCGGCACGGAGTTCTTGCCACCCACATCTGTGGGGATTCTCCATCCTCTGAGCCAGGGGTCTCCAACCTTGGCAACTAGAAGCCTGGAGGACTTCAATTCCCAGAATTTCCCAGCCAGCAAAGCTGTACAGTATATGTGGTACCTTGCTCAATAGTAGTAACTGTGAGAGGGATCTTGGAGTCCTAATGGACAACCATTTAAATACAAGCCAACAATATGCAGCCGCTACCAAAAAAGCCAACACAGTTCTGGGTTGCATAAACAGAGGGATAGAATCAAGATCACGTGAAGTGTTAATACCGCTTTATAATGCCTTGGTAAGGCCACACTTGGAATATTGCATCCAGTTTTGGTCGCCACGATGTAAAAAAGATGCTGAGACTCTAGAAAGAGTGCAGAGAAGAGCAGCAAAGATGATTAGGGGACTGGAGGCTAAAACATATGAAGAATGGTTGCAGGAACTCGGTATGCCTAGTTTAATGAAAAGAAGGACTAGGGGAGACATGATAGCAGTGTTCCAATATCTCAGGGGTTGCCACAAAGAAGAGGGAGTCAAGCTATTCTCCAAAGCACCTGAAGGTAGAACAAGAAGCAATGGGTGGAAACTAATCAAGGAGAGAAGCAACTTAGAACTAAGGAGAAATTTCCTGACAGTTAGAACAATTAATCAGTGGAACAACTTGCCTGCAGAAGTTGTAAATGCTCCAACACTGGAAATTTTTGAGAAAATGTTGGATAGCCATTTGTCTGAAGTGGTGTAGGGTTTCCTGCCTGAGCAGGGGGTTGGACTAGAAGACCTCCAAGGTCCCTTCCAACTCTGTTATTATTATGAAGGCTGGCTGGGGAATTCTGGGAGTTGAAGTCCTCCAAGCCTTAAAGTTGCCAAGGTTGGAGACCCCTGCTCTCTAACTTCTGGGTTATCCCAGAAGTGGGGTTTTGTGTTTTTTTCTCTCCCAAAAAAAGCAACTGGACTTTCTTGGTGTTTTTTTTCCTCCTCGAAAACATTTCGCTTCTCATCCCAAGAAGCTTCTGAAGAACTGGAGGGGGAAAAAAATAATAATAATAAGAAAATCCAGTTGCCTTTTGGGAAAAGCACCTGGGCGTCCTCCCACCTGCCCTAATTTGTACCTTTCTCTCTGGAGGATAGATACGCGGTTTCTGAAGGCGCCTAGAAGGTCACCCACTTGCCGAGAAAGAGGAATGTCTGGTTGGCACCTTTTCTGATGTAAAACGTAAGGGAGCCTTGGGTTCTCCTTGGGGAGGGTTGGGAGGGCTGCCCCCCCGCACCCAAAACAGCTTTGGAAACTTTAGGGAGGGGGAGAAATCGACTCCCTAAGGTTCATTTTCATTTTCTCCACATTTCGACTCCGAATTCTACCAAACAACGAATGCAAAGCTCTGAATTAGCAAATTCACATCCAACCAATTCGTCAACTTTTTTCAAATCTAGACAGCGGGTTTGTACCAAATGCAGGTAGTCCTCAAGTGACGACCGTAGTTGAGCCCAAATTTTTCGTTGCTAAGCCAGGCAGTTGTTAAGTGAGTTTTACCCCATTTTACGCGCAACAGGAGAAAATATTTGTAACTCAGGGTTGAACAGTGAGCTCCTTGTTGCTCTCTGAGCTTGCTTGTTTTCTTGCAGACGTTTCAAGACCCAACTAGGTAACATCATCAGTGCTAGAAAGGATTATGGTATGCAGAGTGGAGAAGGAGGAGGAGGAGGAGGAAAAGAACTGTGGGGTCCTTGGTTCCTAGCTGAGCTTGGTTGTTTTCCTGCAGACGCTTCATGACCCAACTATTTGACATCATCGGTGCTAGAAGGATGTGCGGTTTGTACAGAGGAGGAAGAGGAGGAGGAATGGGGCTGTGGGTCCTTGGTGGTCTCTGAGCTTGGTGGTTTTCTTGCAGACGTTTCATGACCCAACTAGGGAACATCATCAGTGCTAGAAGGGAGTGTCCAGATGAGTGAGTGAAGGTCATCTAAGTAAGTTCTTCTTTTTTAGAAGTGGCTGTTCCTTTCAGTGGGCACCTTGTTGCCCATATTTCATTGTCAAGTGGAGTAAGAACCTCGTAGAGGCCTACGCTTGTGTGTATCCCTAACAAGGAATTGTTATCTGTTTTGTTGGGTAGTGATGCAAAACTACAACCTATCAGTCCGTACAACCCAACCCAGTTTTAAATCCTTTTAACTCAATTGTTAGCGGACAGCTTTGAGGTGGCCAAGAACTGCTCTTAAAATATTTGTAGGGAAATAAGAACCGTAGAGTAGACCAGGTGGATTTTCCATTTTTTCCCCCCCAATAGTTTTGGCTGGAGGAGCAAGAACGTCAGTTGTATTCTTGGTTTTTTCTTTTAACTTTGTTACACTTGTGTCTCTAGAGTTTGTGTGGTCTTCCACACAAGACGTGTTAGAATCCAGATCATGTGAAGTGTTAATACCGCTTTATAAGGCCTTGGTAAGGCCACACTTGGAATACGGCATCCAATTTTGGTCGCCAAAATATAAAAAAGATGTTGAGACTCTAGAAAGAGTGCAGAGAAGAGCAACCAAGATGATTAGGGGACTGGAGGCTAAAACATATGAAGAACGGTTGCAGGAACTGCGTATGTCTAGTTTAATAAAAAGAAGGACTAGGGGAGACATGATAGCTGTGTTCCAATATCTCAGGGGTTGCCACAAAGAAGAGGGAATCAGGCTGTTCTCCAAAGCACCTGAGGGTAGAACAAGAAGCAATGGGTGGAAACTCATCAAAGAAAAAAGCAACTTAGAACTAAGGAGAAATTTCCTGACAGTTAGAACAATCAATAAGTGGAACAACTTGCCTGCAGAAGTTGTGAATGCTCCAACACTGGAAGTTTTTAAGAAGAGATTAGATAGCCATTTGTCTGAAGTGGTGTAGGGTTTCCTGCCTGAGCAGGGGGTTGGCCTAGAAGACCTCTAAGGTACCTTCCAACTCTGTTATTCGATTCGATTCTACTCCCACCACAGTAGGTCAGGAAACGACACCACCAACTTTCAATAGTCAAGCCAGGTGAATTTGAATAGTGCAGGGAGAGAAGAAGCAAACAGGTGCCTTTTACACCTGTGGATCTCAACCTTGACCACTGGTGGACTCCAACTCCCAGAATTCCTCGCCAGGCATCTCAAGCCAGGGGGGGAATTCTGGGAGTTGAAGTCCACCCCTCTTCCAAGTGACCAAGGTTGGGAAACAGTGCGTTAGAATCTTAGACCAGGATCTAAACCAGGTTTGCCAGCTTCTTCAGCTTACTTAAGAACGTTCTCCAGAACAGGGGTCTCCAACCTTGGCCGCTTTAAGACTTGTGGACTTCAACTCCCAGAGTTCCTCAGCCAGCAAAGCTGGCTGAGGAATTCTGGGAGTTGAAGTCCACAAGTCTTAAAGCGGCCAAGGTTGGAGACCCCTGCTCCAGAACATCCATTCTTTGCCATCTCAATGGCTTTTCTCCAGAACCCTTGGACAATTATTTCTCCCCTTCCAAGCTGTTTTTTGGACACAGGGAGTGTAACATGTAGCCAAGCTGCCCCGATTGTATTTTTTGCAATTGTACAGCTGTTGAGTCATTTGCTCCTTTCTCAACCACCGGACTGGAGAACGTTTCTCATTTCATCCCCCGGCTCACTTTCAGCGCTGTAGGGTCTGAAGATAGGGTCATATTTTGGCTTTTCGGGGACAATCCTTAACTCCCGATGGGTTAGGGGCAACCGGTAACGTGCAGAGAGAGTGAAAGCCGCCCCATTTTCTGCAGCGAACTTGTGATGGGTTTGTGAAGCCAGAGCCACAACTCCAGCAGGAAACGGTGTCTTCATTTGCCTTACGTTTTCTATGTTGCCTTCCGGCTGATGCTTCTACGCGCCACCCTTGACATCCGTCCGATAGCAACTTACCAACTGAGTGTGTCAGTCTGAGGCAACTCACTGCTAGTAGATGCAACAGTATTTATTTTGCTCCTGGCCTCCCTCAAAAAAGGAACGAGGAAGAAACGGGACTGGCAAGGGGACACAACAACCGGATTTGGCGACCTTGCAAAATTTGCAAAAACTTTCTTCTTTTACTCTGATCTTGGATGTCTCCCATTGGACACCGAAGACCCAAATCCAAACAGACCCAGCCTTCCTCGCTGGAGGTGAGGATGAGGATGGATTGGGGGGGGGGCTTGTGCTCTCTGTAAAGACGGAATACAGATAGTCCTCGACTTACGGCCACAATTGAGCCCAAGCTTTCTGTCGTTAAGCGAGACATTTGTTCAGCGAGTTTTGCCCCGTTTTACGACCTTTCTTGCCACAGTTGTTAAGCGAATCCGGCTTCCCCATTGGTTATGCTGGTCAGAAGGTCACAAAAGGTGAACATACGACCCCGGGATCCTGCAACCGTCATAAATATGAGTCAGTTGCGAAGAGTCTGAATTTGGATCACGGGACCACGGCAACGGTTGTAAGTGTGAAAAAATGGACATAAGTCACTTTTCCTTCGGTGCCGTTGTAATTTTGAACGGTCACTAAACGAACTGTCGTAAGTCGAGGACTTCCTGTAATCCATGCAACGTTGTAATTTGGAAGAATCCTAGACCTGGCCTGAGAGAAACCAACGGCCAGAGAGGATTCTTCGTTGAGCGCCTCCTCTTGCCCAGAAATCCGGGGTCAAAACTGGGTCCTTATCGGAGAAGAAGTATTTCTATTTGTAAATACGAATTCCAGAATCAGGAAAGGTGTGACTGTGGGTTTCTGCAACCCACGTGACGAGGGAAGGGGGTTCCTGGTGACTCAACCTGGTTCTGGCATCTTGCAGACCAGGAGACCCCATAAAACCAAGATATGGCTTATTTCCTGGAGCACAACATGGTGGGAACCCAACCGTTGTGAGTTCCCCAGAGTTTCAGAATCACCATCTTGTATGAAACCCTACCATGATATAGTCCGTGGACACCAGACAGCAGATTGGACAAAGGTTTTGCCCGTCCACGAAACAAAGAACGAGGGTTCTTGGGTATTCTCAGCCTTGAGTCTCCATTTCTGGACCAGCCGCGAGAACCAAACATTTGACAGCGATGGGTGGGTCAGTGAGGGCCATTTTGTGGTCTTTCACAACTGACGTGACCTATCTTCTAAAACAGGGGTCTCCAACCTTGGTCCCTTTAAGGCTTGTGGACTTCAACTCCCAGAGTTCCTCAGCCAGCTTTGCTGTCTGAGGGACTCTGGGGGTTGAAGTCCACAAGTCTTAAAGGGACCAAGGTTGGAGACCCCTGTTCTACAAGTCTGTGTTAACTAGGGCTCACCAAAACATTCCTCTTTCCTAAGAATTTGATTTAGGCCTTCAAAGGAATCTCCCTTTTTAAATTCCTTCTCAGCTCAACATCTTCCAGAGTTTTGGAATTCTGGGTCCACCAGAAGTGACCCAGGGCACGGCACAGAGATAACACAAAGAGCTGGCAGTTCAAACCGCCCCTTTATTGCTCCAAAGCTCCCCCAAACGCTCCCACGTTTCTGGCAAGTCCCAGAGCAGAGTGAGAACAAACCCCCATACAAACCTCAAGCAGCCTCCGGCTTCAATTAGTCCAGCCCAAAGTTGTCTGCACCAAGGCTGCACGGCAATAAATCCCAAAGGTCTTTGACAAAAACAAGAGTCAAACAAGGAGTTCAGGGAGCAAAAGATCCAGGTAATTAATCCAGAACGCCAACAAGGAATGCAAGGACTCTTGGCAAGTTCAAACGTACTTCAGGAACTCAGTGTTTGTTCCCGACAAATGCCCTTTCCCACGGTGTCTCCTTAAGTCTCATTCCCCAGTTGTGCCTGGTGAAGCTGAGCGGGACACTCTCCTCGCGCGTAACCTACTCCGTCTGCACTGATCACGCTTTCTCTGCACTCTCAGAGCCCTTGGATCAGGACGGGCTGGTTCTTACTCCTCGTCTGAGCTCTGTGTCTCCTTGCCTGGACTGGCTCTGCCCTTCCCCAGTTTCCTCTCCCTCGTTGTCAGTTCTTGTTCCAACTCATCTTCCACATGACAGGAAGTTTAAAACCGAAGGTGGGTCAAGATAGAGAAGAAGAAGAAGAAGCTAAAGAAAGGATTTCTTGAAGAGAAGCTACAAGAAAGGGCAGATTTAATCCCACCGGGCAAAATTTTGCACAGTTTTCTTTTTATAAAATATCTTTTGGAGGCGTTCAAGAATCTGCTTTCAAAAACTCATCTTCAAGTTAGTCCAGAGAGCTTAAACCTTGGCTGAAATTTTATTAGTGGCAGAATTCCTCTTTCGCCCCTTCGGAGTCTCCAAATTCGCAAGCGTCGCATTTGAAAACGTTGGATATTTTGAATCTCAAGGGACGTATTTTGAATCGAAAGAGTCACCTTAAAATGGGCGAGATGGGCAGCCCATCAATTTAATAAATCATCCGTTACTTCATCTTTGACCTCTTTAGTTTACTGCCGCCAAGCTTTAGCTGGCAGCGAAGAGAATTCCTGGCTGAATTTTTTTTTTTAACTTCCTTTTGGCTTTGACGTGGGTACCGGGTTCGAATTTGCATCCTGCATTGCTCCCCCATCGTAGCTGGTGCCTACGGAAGCTAGGTTTGGCTTGCGTGGCTTCGGCTGGCCCTCGCTTTGCAAAAGTTCTTTCATCACTGCCAACTTCTCTTAAACTTAGAAAAAACGGGTCATTTTTTTTAAAAAAGAAAAAAAAGAATAAATCATTTCTCGGTCACGCTCACAATCAAGTAAGGGCTCCCAAGAATCGTGCAGGGCTTACTCACAGATTGCAACAGATTTCCCCTCCCCGTGGTTAATTTCACGACTACCCTGTTTGAGTTGCGAATGGCCAAATATTTATCTTTAGAACAGGGTTTATCGACCGTGGCCCCTTTAAGATGGGTGGACTTCAACTCCCAGAATTCCCCAGCCAGCGTTGCTGGCTGGGGAATTCTGGGAGTTAAAGTCCACCCATCTTAAAGGGGCCACGGTCCATAAACACTGCTATAACTACAGATACGAGTAGCAACTGATGTGTTTTCGGGCTACACAGGTTCCCCTGCTGCCCTTTCTGGTTTTAACGTGGGTGTGTATGTGATTCACACTTTCTCTCCTGTGTGCGTGTGTATGCCTAATGTGTGTGTGTGTATATATAAATATATATATGTACATATCTATCTACAGATTCTGTTCGAAAGAGTCGAGCTTTTTAACTTTGCTCGATCCGGGTTGCCCAGCTGTGTGGAAACAAGCCACTTTTCGGTGGATACCCGGTTGAAAAAAAAAAAGAAAAAGAAAAAGAAGGTTTCGTTTGACAGGGATATAAATATTGGCGTGTGTGTGGGAAAAAAAACACAAAAATTTCTCTGCAGGTTTCCTTTGTCTTTTCTTACAGTTGTTGACTCTTCTGGTTTTAGAGGTTTGGGCGAAAGGGAATACCGAGTATTTTCTTTTCCAATAAATTTCATATGCAAACGTCTAAAGGTCTCCGTTTTATTTGTATTTATTTGTTTCACAGAAAAAGGGGTAGCTTTTGCAGACAGGCAGGATCAGCTCAGATCCCCGAAGTGCCCAAATGCGGCAATGTGGAAAATTCCGTTTTTGTGGAATATTTGAAACCGTGTTTATTTAATTACTCGTTCTGCTCTTCACGACCGGCGACTGCAAAAAACTTATTTGCATTTAAATGCCATTGAATTCCGTTCAAAGGAGTATTACGTATTCGGTTGCAGGTAGTCCTTGACTTAGGACCACCATTGGGGTCTTCCAGGAACACTTTGGGCTGTGAAAACCCTGCAGATGAGCAACAAATGAAGGCGCATTCGTGGGACAGAGCCTAAGTATTCTCATGTCCTATTCTTGCCTGGGAAACAATGACTGAAATTCCCCTCTTTTCAAACGTTCAGACTTGGCTGGAAGCCAAGGAGCTCACAGCGTTCCTGGTGGTAGTGGGTCATCTCCACAGGTAATCATCCCAGCCTTAGCCAGGGTTGGGTTAGATGACCTCTGAGGTCCCTCCCAACTCTACCCTTTTGATCTTCTGCACGGCAGGCAACCCATCTGTGGTGGAGAAACAGTCAGGTGGAGTCTTCAGGTTTTATCCTGAAGTGATCCTAACTAGGTGGCTCAGTGGCTAAGACACTGAGCTTGTCAATCGGAGAAGTTCGAATCCCTAGTACAGGCCTCCTGCGTGAACAAGGGGTTGGACTAGGTGGACTCCAAGGTCCCTTCCAACTCTGTTACTATTTGAGGTGGAAAAACCTTTGCAGGTTTCCTGGATCAAGCTGGCTAGAGGATTCTGGGAGTTGTAGTCCAGGTAGGTCCGGAGTTGGGGGCTTGAAGAAGGGGGTCATAAGAATGGAAGAACGTGTTCTCAAAAGACGACTTTGCTCCCTGTGTTGCAGGAGCTGAACTGGCCACATGGTGGTGCTGTTGCCTTATGAATGAGAGCATTAAGCCCACATCTAACATAGTTTGAAGACTTGTGGACTTCAACTCCCGGAATTCCCCAGCCAGCCATCAAAAAAAAAAAATACAAAATTCTCACCCTGTTTATCAAAACGATTGATATAGTCACTGTAGCCAAAACTACCATACTCCTGGTTCTCTGTGATCGTTCGCATTCATTTAACCATAGTTAGCCACCATAAGCCACCATAAGCCACCACTGTCTGGGATTCACCCAGTGAATTAAGTTCTTCTCTGCTGCTTCTAAATCCTCAATACTGTGTTTTAAACACCAGACTGATATTTGAGGACATTACGGGGAGCTAGCTGTTCCAGCTTTATCAACAAACCACGATTTAAAAATGTGTGGTTTAGTGCAGGGCTCTCCAACCTTGGCAATTTTAAGACTTGTGGATTACAACTCTCAGAATTCCTCAGCCAGCTTTGCTGGCTGAGGAATTCTGGGAGTTGAAGTCCATAAGTCTTAAAGTTGCCAAGGTTGGAGACTCCTGGTTTAGTGGGATGAATAGCTGCTATACCTCCGAGGAGGGATTTAAATTCTGAATTTTTTTTCCAAACACGGCCTCAGAAGGCATCTTCCTGTAACTTAAACCCCTCATTCCATGTCCTGAAATGCAAAAAAAGAAATATCTTTGGCTTTCTTCTGCAGGGTCCATTATTTGAAGACTGGCCTTCTCTTCTAAGGCTGAAGATGGCCAGCTCCTTCAATCTCTTCCTAAACCTTGGCTTGTAACCCCTCAGTCATATTCAAAGCTCTTTTCTGAAGCTGTTCCCGTTTCTCTGAGGCCTTCATAACCTGTGGGGCCCAGAAATGCACCCATGCTTCAAAAACAAGATGACCTACAAAAAATAACCCAACCCTGACAAGTAGCAGAACTCAGAAATAGGTCTATGAAGATCAGAGGTTAGGAGGTTAGAGAAATAAGGAGGACTTTCCTGGCATTTAGAAGAATTAATCAAAGGAACTACTTGTCGGTGCTCCATCACTGGAAGTTTTGAAACAAGAGATTGGACAACCATTTGCCTGGAATGGTAGAGGGTTTCCAGCCTGAGCAGGGATTGGACTAGAACAGGGGTCTCCAACCTTGGTCACTTTAAGACTTGTGGACTTCAACTCCCAGAGTTGAAGTCCACAAGTCTTAAAGTGGCCAAGTTGGAGACCCCTGGACTAGAAGACCTCCAAGGTCCCTTCCAATTCTTTATTCTGGTTCCGTTCTCAAGTTAGATGGATCAGAAGGTCAGATGAGGCCATCAGATCCACCTTTTTATTCTCGCTGAGGAATCCAAATTGAAGCCTCCTCAGATGGTCATAGTGCAGCCCCTGAAATATAATGATGAGAAGTCCGTTGTCTCTCTGGCCAACTGGTTTCACAGTCAAGGGGTTCTTATTATGAGGAAGGGTCAGTAAAGTGTAGTTCCTATAATTTGAACCCATTGTGTGGCTCCTTACACTTGGGCATGAGTGAGAACAGCTCCAGACCTCAAGGCATCTCACAAAGGCACCCCACACTGGACCAGCCTCTTCTCCTCCTCCTCCATCACCACCTCCTTATCAAAGAGCAGAACCTCTACAGGATAGACCTCCAAATGGTTGTCCAATCCTGCACGCATTCCAGAAGGACATCACCAAGAGGTCTAAAATGAGAAGAACGGACACCAACCTCTGGGTCTCAGGGAAGGTCCCTTTCCAGTCAGAGACCACTGCGGTCTCTGCCCTGTGAATTTGAATCCTTTAGATAACTCCCAGATCTGCCATGAGCCTTGATGGTAGTGAAGGCCATCTACTGTGAGATGGTGGGCTTCCTTGGGCAATTTTTAGGCCATTGGGAGAACAGATTGCTGGATAGGAAGGGCAGAGTTTATGTTGAGGGGAGAGGAGGGGAAGGGAGGGGACGGCAGAAGAGGGAGGGAGGGAGGAAGGGGAGGGAAGAGAGAAGGAGGGAAGGAAGGAAAGAAAGGAGGGAGGGAGGGGAGGGAAGAGAGAAGGAGGGAAGGAAGGAAGGAAGGAAGGAAGGAAGGAAGGAAGGAAGGAAGGAAGGAAGGAAGAAAGAAAGAAAGAGGAGGAGGGAGGGACGGAGGGGAGGGAGGGAAGAGAGAAAGAGGGAAGGAAGGAAAGAGGAAAGAAAGGAGGAGGGAGGGAAGGAAGGAAGAGAGAGGAGTGAAGGAAGGAAAGAAAAAGAAAGGAGGGAGGAGGGGGAGAGGAAGGAAGGGAGGGATGGGAGGGAAGGAAGGAAGAAGACAGAAAGAAGAGAGGAGGTGGTAAGAAGAAAGACAAGGAGGGAGAGAAAAAGGAAGGTGGGAGAGAAGGAAGGGAGGAGGGAGGAAAAGAGAGAGGGAGGGAGGGAAGGGAAAGGGAAATTGACTACTGGAAGAATCAAGACAAAAGGAGAATTTTTTATTCACAACTCTTAATCCAACATTGGCATTCCTATCATGAGACGTAGCGCTGGCCATCAGCTTGGTTGGCTTCCATCAAGGCTTGGACCAACTCATGGCAGTCTAGAGAATCCAGAGCCTTGATGGCATGGGACCACCACTCAAGGCCATCTATGAGAAGACTGGGAACGTCCATGCCCAGTTGGTTGCTTGGCTTTTGGGAGAAGAGGCTGCTGGAGGAGAAGGACGGGGTCCCATCAGGAGGATGCGGCTTCTGCTCTGATGTTGGGCCTCTTGCTGGTCCCTCTACCTGGGCTCCTGGAGGGTGACTGCCCTAGACCCAAAGCCAAATGAAATCGGGGTTCTCAGGACAGACCTTCCCAACACAAAGACCAGCAGGGAGGTCCACAAGGCGTGTGGTCCACATGTCGGTTGGTACCAAATGTGCCTTGAGATACCTTGCTGGCCACCATCTTGGCTTTTCAGACACCATCTGGTGGACATCTGCAAAATCCACAGAGTGGACACCAGGAACACTGGAGGTTTTTAAGAAGAGAGAGGACAGACTTCTGTCTGAAATGGTCTAGGGTCTCCTGCTTGAGCGGGGTGGTGATAGACTAAAAGACCTTCAAGATCCCCTCCGACTCTGTTATTCTAGCTTAGACCACCGAGGTCAAGAGCTTCCCGTGAAGCAACAGTGGTCTAGTTTCCAGTCATTGTGTCAATGGATGAAGGTGTGGACCACCTTAAGGTTTATTCAAGTGTCCACCATGAAGGTCAGTTTTGGCCTCGGTTGAGACCTTCATTCCCTCTCTCGCCACCTGTTGAAGACGTCACAAACAGAACAGGCACCAGCAGCAGCCAATGGGGCGTTGGAGGGGCGGAGCCTGAAACTCCCAGACAATTGTGGCCCAGAAAGGGGAGGAGCTCCCACCTGGCAGAGAAAAGGGGTGGGTTCTGATAGCTGATTGACAGCAGCTGGAATTGTGAAGCACTCTGTGACAGAGCTACGGGGGTGGGACTTAAGCCAGAGGGAGCCAATCAGGTGGGACCTTGGGCTTGAAGGGCTGCTGAGAATTAGAATTGGGTGGCAGTTAATGCTCTGAACAATGGGGGCACCTACAGGAAGGAATTGAGGGAGGGGGCACCCTGCGGGTCTGTCTCCCCCTCTTTTCGGCCCTGGAAGAGAAGAATGTTGGGTGCTTGGCTGCTGCTGCTTTGGGTCTTCTTCAGACTAGGTGGGTAGAAATACTTGGAGTGGGTGGCAAGGAGTCCAGACTGGGTGTGTGTGTGGGGGGGGAAGAGCACCTGAACTACAACTCCCAGAAGCCAGGCAGCCAGGCTCAAGTTGAGGGATATTGGGAGTTGTAGTTCCGCCCATCTGTGGAGGCTCGGGGGTCTCTTATGCCCAGCTCCAAACTCGGAGTTGGTGCCACTGGCTTGTAGGATTGGAAGGAATAAACCGAGCGAGAGGCCTCTGAGCATCTGCAGAGTGGCTTCCCAGCGCCAGAAGAAGTAAATCCGCTCCTGCTTTACCTGTTTGCATAGTCTTTGTAACTAATCCTGGACCTTTAGATCCCAAAATACCTACAGGAGGTAGGCTGTTCCAGCTGCCTGTCTATCTATCCATCTATCATCCATCTTCTAATCCATTTTCTATCATCTATCATTTATGTATTATTTATGTATCTTTTATCTGTCAGTTATCTTCTACCTAATCTATCACAGCTATGTTTTCTATATATTATCTGTCATCTTTTAATATATCTATAGTATCTATTTTTCATCTATCTATCCATCCATCACCTATCAATCATCTATCTATCTATCTATCTATCTATCTATCTATCTATCTATCTATCTATCTATCTATCTATCCATCCATCCATCCATCCATCCATCTATCTATCTATCTATCTATCTATCTATCTATCTATCTATCTATCTATCCATCCATCCATCCATCCATCCATCTAACCTATCTATCGATCTTCTATCTATCTATCTATCTATCTATCTATCCATCTATCTATCCATCTATCGATCTTCTATCTATCTATCTATCTATCTATCTATCTATCTATCTATCTATCTGTCCATCCATCTATCTATCCTATCGATCGATCGATCTATCTATCTATCTATCTATCTATCTATCTATCTATCATCTATCTATCTATCTATCTATCTATCTATCTATCTATCTATCTATCTATCTATCTATCTATCTATCTATCCCTCTATCCTATCTATCTATCTATCTGTCCATCTATCTATCCTATCTGTCTATCTGTCTATCTATATCTATCTATCTATCTATCTATCTATCCATCTATCTATCTATCTATCTATCTATCTATCTATCTATCTATCTATCTATCTATCTATCTATCTATCTATCTATCCATCCATCCATCCATCCATCCATCTATTCTATCTATCTATCTATCTATCTATCTATCTATCTATCTATCTATCCTATCTATCTTCTATCATCTATCTATCTGTCTGTCTATCTATCTATCTATTCTATTCTATTCTATTCCATCAATTTATCTATTTCATAGAATCCTAGGGCTGGAAGGGACCTCAGAGATCATTGAGTCCAACCCCGTGTCCAAGCAGAAGTCCTTATACCATCTCAGACCAGTGTTTGTCCGTCTCAGTCATAAAGGCAGCACCAGGTTTTTCCATCTGCCTGTGTCAAGAAGAGGCAGAGAGACATTTTACTCACAGCCCTGAGTAGTGGATGTGAGCTGGTGACTGGGCTGGGGTCCTCCCGAGGCTATCCATCCCACCCCTCTGCCATGTTAACTTGGGACTAGGCCACTTTTGTTCCTTTCTTTCTAGGATCGATGGAAGATCCCAGCTACCTTTATTCAGAAGTGACTGTACCCACGTTGCTGGAACAGCCCATTGCTGCCTTGAGTAAGGTAATCCAGATGAAGCTTCACCATTTGAATGGCTGCCTGACTCTGGCTAGTAAGGAAAATCCTTTGATGGTTTAAGAGGGGCTTTCCCCATCCCACATCCATTCAGACAACATGCACTGAAGCGCCTCTGATCACAGACCCATTAATGCTCACAAAGGCTGGGGCTGATGGGAACGGTAGTTGACGATACCAAGTCCCTCTGAGGACAGCTAGCAAATGGTTTGTGAGGTGATAATGGATGGCAACCAGGACAAAGCCAGGATTGGCGTGGAGAAACCAGCGTTTCTCACTCTGAGCACCGTTAAGAGGTGTGGACGTCATGTCCCAGAATTCCCCAGGCAGCAAGGGTTGAACTGGTGCTCTCTGAGCTTTGTGCTCTCTGAGCTTGGTGGTTTCCTTGCAGACGTTTCATGACCCAACTAGGTAACATCATCAGTGATGCGAGTGGAGTGAGGAGAGGAAGAGGAAGAGGAGGAGGGGAGGAGGAGGAGGAGGAGGAAAGGAGTGTGGGGTCCTTGGTGCTGTCTTGAGTTTGGCTGTTTCCTTGCAGATGTTTCTTAACCAACTAGGGCAGGGGTCTCCAACCTTGGTCCCTTTAAGACTTGTGGACTTCAACTCCCAGAGTTCCTCAGCCAGCTTTGCTCAGCAGCAAAGCTGGCTGAGGAACTCTGGGAGTTGAAGTCCACAAATCTTAAAGGGACCAAGGTTGGAGACCCCTGCCCTAGAGCAAAGCTGGCTGAGGAACCCTGGGAGTTGAAGTCCCCAAGTCTTAAAGGGACCAAGGTTGGAGACCCCTGCCCTAGAGCAAAGCTGGCTGAGGAACTCTGGGAGTTGAAGTCCACAGGTCTTAAAGGGACCAAGGTTGGAGACCCCTGCCCTAGAGAAAAGCTGGCTGAGAAACTCTGGGAGTTGAAGTCCACAAGTCTTAAAGGGGCCAAGGTTGGAGACCCCTGCCCTAGAGCAAAGCTGGCTGAGGAACTCTGGGAGTTGAAGTCCACAAGTCTTAAAGGGACCAAGGTTGGAGACCCCTGCCCTAGAGCAAAGCTGGCTGAGGAACTCTGGGAGTTGAAGTCCACAAATCTTAAAGGGACCAAGGTTGGAGACCCCTGCCCTAGAGCAAAGCTGGCTGAGGAACCCTGGGAGTTGAAGTCCCCAAGTCTTAAAGGGACCAAGGTTGGAGACCCCTGCCCTAGAGCAAAGCTGGCTGAGGAACTCTGGGAGTTGAAGTCCCCAAGTCTTAAAGGGACCAAGGTTGGAGACCCCTGCCCTAGAACAAAGCTGGCTGAGGAACTCTGGGAGTTGAAGCCCACAAGTCTTAAAGGGACCGAGGTTGGAGACCCCTGCCCTAGAGCAAAGCTGGCTGAGGAACTCTGGGAGTTGAAGTCCACAAGTCTTAAAGGGACCGAGGTTGGAGATCCCTGCCCTAGAGCAAAGCTGGCTGAGGAACTCTGGGAGTTGAACTCCACAAGTCTTAAAGGGACCAAGGTTGGAGACCCCTGCCCTAGAGCAAAGCTGGCTGAGGAACTCTGGGAGTTGAAGTCCCCAAGTCTTAAAGGGACCAAGGTTGGAGACCCCTGCCCTAGAGCAAAGCTGGCTGAGGAACTCTGGGAGTTGAAGTCCACAAGTCTTAAAGGGACCAAGGTTGGAGACCCCTGCCCTAGAGCAAAGCTGGCTGAGGAACTCTGGGAGTTGAAGTCCACAAGTCTTAAAGGGACCAAGGTTGGAGACCCCTGCCCTAGAGCAAAGCTGGCTGAGGAACTCTGGGAGTTGAAGTCCACAAGTCTTAAAGGGACCAAGATTGGAGACCCCTGCCCTAGAGCAAAGCTGGCTGAGGAACTCTGGGAGTTGAAGTCCCCAAGTCTTAAAGGGACCAAGGTTGGAGACCCCTGCCCTAGAGCAAAGCTGGCTGAGGAACTCTGGGAGTTGAAGTCCCCAAGTCTTAAAGGGACCAAGGTTGGAGACCCCTGCCCTAGAGCAAAGCTGGCTGAGGAACTCTGGGAGTTGAAGTCCCCAAGTCTTAAAGGGGCCAAGGTTGGAGACCCCTGCCCTAGAGCAAAGCTGGCTGAGGAACTCTGGGAGTTGAAGTCCACAAGTCTTAAAGGGACCAAGGTTGTAGACCCCTGGCCTAGACCCAGATAAGCAGGGATTAACTCCAAACAATCAAACAGTCTGCCAAGAAGAAAACTCCACCTACACCAACACTGACAGCTCAAGCAATTTTGTATAAATAGAGAGCAAAACCCCCAACTCTCCGTCGCATTGATAATGTAACCTAGTCAGGTAATGAAACATCTGAAGGAAAACAACCAAACTCAGAGACCACCAAGGACTTTGCAGCTCTCTTCCTCCTCTTCCTCCTCCTCCTCCTTTCCACAACCCCCCCTTCCCTTCTAGCACTGATGACGTTCCCTAGCTGGGTCACGAAACGTCTCCAAGAAAACCACTCAGCTCCAGAGAGTAGCAAGGACCCCACAATCTTTGGGGCTCATATTGCGAGCCTTCGATGAACATCCTCCATCGATACAGAATGGCAAGGGTTTAAATATACATGTTTTTTTTTTTTGTACGTTCCAGAAAGAAATATCCTACCTGATGAAAATTGAAGGCGTTCATAGGATTCTCCATCTTTATCAGAGGTAAATGGTTACTGCCAGCTTCCTCCGGGCGTTGAGGGGAAGGACCTTCATTTGGAAGCTCTGACCTGGGCTGCCTCTTCATGCCCACATCTGTATTCTGTTGCTGAGTCAAAGAGCAGCAGCTCCCTTCATGGTTCTGTCTTCTCATATGCAGGTCCTTTGTCGTTCAAAATATGCCTATTTACTCTCTGGATTTAAAAGGGGTGAAAACTATCCAGCATCCTAAACCAAGAGTAAGTCACCCTGTTATAACATGCGGGCTTCTCCCTCTCCCTCTCTATGATCATCATCTATCAATCATCTCTACCTGTCCATCCCTATATTTTGGTTATTATTATTTATTTTTATTTGCATTTATATCCCGCCCTCCTCCGAAGACTCAGGGCGGCTTACACTATGTCAAGCAATAGTCTTCATCCTAGTTGTATATTTATATACAAAGTCAACTTTTATTGCCCCCAATCTGGGTCCTCATTTTATCTACCTTATAAAGGATGGAAGGCTGAGTCAACCTTGGGCCTGGTGGGACTAGAACCTGCAGTAATTGCAGGCAGCTGCTGTTAATAACAGACTGCATTAGCAGTCTGAGCCACAGAGGCCCCTATTAGTTTTTCCTCTGGACCTACCAACGGTTTATCTAATCGTTGTGGTTCGATATCGAACCCATATTCTCCTGCGTCCTTTTTATATTCTAGATTGTAACTGCAGGTATGGCCACCAATCCATAAATATTCCCCATTTCCTTTAACTCCTGATTGTTTTGGAGTTCGTTTTTATTTTATTTTTATTTATTTATTTATTTGTCAATCATATACAAGGTAACAGGAAAAAGTATAAACATAACTTGGATACCTGAAAAGAGTAGGTAAAAAAGGAATATTAGGACAGGGGCGGTAGGCACCGCAGATTTCTTTTTTTATTTATTTGCATTTATATCCCGCCCTTCTCCAAAGGCTCAGGGTGGCTTACACTATGTCAAGCAATAGTCTTCATCCATTTGTATATTATATACAAAGTCAACTTTTATTGCCCCCAACAATCTGGGTCCTCATTTTACCTACCTTATAAAGGATGGAAGGCTGAGTCAACCTTGGGCCTGGTGGGACTTGAACCTCCAGTAATTGCAAGCAGCTACTGTTAATAACAGACTGGTGCACTTATGCACGCCCCTTACAGACCTCTTAGGAATGGGGTGAGGTCTACCGTAGACAGTCTAATCTTAAAGTTAATGCATGCAGGTAGTACATTCCAGGCACTGACCACTCAGTTACTGAAGTCATATTTTCTGCAATCGAGTCTGGAGCAGTTTACCTTGAGTTTGTATCTATTGTGTGTTCGTGTATTATTGCGGTTGAAGCCGAAGTAGTCATTGACAGGTAGGGTGTTGTGGCAGATAATTTTATGTACTATGCCTAGTTTCCCTTGCTTCTCTAAGATTTCCTTATATCTGAGCAGTTGGCCTACATCTAGGGTATTGGGGTGGATGCCATATTCTAAGTGTGGTCCTACCAACGCATTATAAACTCTCTTGCCACTCTGTGCCCACCCCCCAAATGCCCGCTAATCACATTTGGAGTAGCCTTTCTCTCTCCCTTTCCCCTTCTCTCTGTGCAGATAGACTGCTATTACAGTGGATACGTGGAAGACCTGCCCAGTTCGGACGTGGTCATCTCCACCTGCAACGGTCTTTGGTAACAGCTCGGTTGCGGGGGTCCCGTGTCTTGCAAAGATGGACCTGATCGAGAGGGTGGGGGTGCGGGTGGGGGGAGAGACAGCTGGGTCTTGAATGCTGAGGCTGGCTCAGCCTGGAAAGTTGCGAGCCGGATCAATCTGGAGAAGAAGTGAAATTCACGGAGGCTGAGCAATGGGGCCCACCTGAAATACCTTTTACCCAGCCTTGGAAAGCAGACGATTTCTTGTGCGATAAACTCCCCATCCTTTTAAACTCTCTGATATCATCAACCCACTAGGGAGGCCAGGCCGTGAAATCAGCTGCAGAAGAAAATTAGGAGTGTTTTAGTCATTAAAACATTTAATATTCCAGTATTTGAGGGGCTGCTACAAAGAAGAGGGGATCAGCTTGTTTTCCAAAACACCAGAAGGCAAGAACTTCCCTTCCTTTCCTTTCCCTTCCCTTTCTCCCTCCCTCCTTCCTTCCCTCCCTCCCTCCCTCTCACTTGTCTGCCTTCCTTCCTTCCCTCCTTCCTTTCTTCCTTCCTCCCTCCCTCCCCCCTCCTTCCTTCCCTTCCTTCCTTTCCTTCCTTCCTCTATTTCTTTGCTTCCTTCCTTCTTTGCTTCCTTCCTTCCTTCCTCTTTTTCCTTGAGTTTTGCTCAAGACTCATGATTTAATTAGGGCATCCATCAGAACCCTCCCTCCCTTTCTTCCTTCTTTCCTTCCTTCCTTCCTTCCTTCTTTCCTTCCTTCTTTCCTTCCTTCCTTTCCGTCCTTCCTCTGTTTCCTTGAGCTTTGCTCAAGACTCATGATTTAATTAGGGCATCCATCAGAACCCTCCCTTCCTTTCTTTCTTCTTTCCTTCCTTCCTTCTTTCTTTCCTTCCTTCTTTCCTTCCTTCCTTCCTTTCTGTCCTTCCTCTGTTTCCTTGAGCTTTGCTCAAGACTCATGATTTAATTAGGGCATCAGAACCCTCCCTTCCCCCTTCCTTCTTTCCTTCCTTCCTTCCTTCCTTCCTTCCTTCCTTCCTTCCTTCCTTCCTTCCTTCCTTCTTTCTTTGCTTGCTTCCCTGCTTGCTTGCTTCCTTCTTCCCCCACTCCTCCTCCTCTCCCTCCGTCCTTCTTCCTTCCCTTTTTTCTCTTCCTAAGGCAGTTGCTGTTGCCCCATTTTACGACTGTTCTTGCCACAGTCATTATGTAAATCACTGCACTGGTTAAGGCAATCCGGCTTCCCCATTGACTTTGCAAAAGGGGCTCACATGACCCCAGGACGTTGCGACCGTCATAAATGCGAACCGGTTGGCCCACATCCAAAAGTTGATGCTGCAATGGTTGTGAATGGAGATATCGGTGGTCAGTCCCCTTTTTCAGTGCCGCTCGAATTTCGAACGGTCACTAAACGAATGGCCGTAAGTGGAGGACCTCCATCGGTGGCGGGAGGGGACCCTCTTTTTGAACTCTCCCTCTCCTTCTCAAATGCTCAGGGGACACATCCAGATCGGAAATCTGATGTACACAATCCAGCCCATCGAAAACTTCACCGGGTTCAGGCACCTCCTCTATCGCAAGGCTCCGGAGCTGCATCCTCCCTGCCGAGGGACGGTGGTGGACGCGATGGGCCCGAGGGTCCCTCCCATGGTCAACACCCCAGGGACCAAGGACATCATTGTAAGCCTTTCTCCTCCCCGTTCAGGAGGGGAGCCCGTGGTTCTCCCCTTGGGAAGTTTTTAAGAGGCGTGGAATTCAACTGATTTGAGTTTTTTTTTTAATATAAATAATTTAAGGTGATGAATCTTATACTCCCCCCCCCTTCTATTTTCCTCACCCTACAACAACAACCCTGTGAGGTGGGTTGTCTGAGAGGGAAGAAGTGGCCCAAACTCACACAGCTGGCAAAGGAGGGACTAGAACTCGCCATCTCCTGCCGATTGGCCCAAAGTCATCCAGTCAGATTTGGTGTCTAAAGCAGGGACTAGAACTCACCGTCTCCTGGTGATTGGCCCAAAGTCACCCAGCCGGCTTTCATGCCTAAGGTGGAACTAGAACTCACCATTACCTGGTGATTGACCCAAAGTAATTCAACTGGCTTTCATTCCTAAGGCAGGACTAGAATTCCCTGTCTGCTGGTGACTGGCCCAAAGTCACCCAGCTAATGTTCATGGCTAAAGTGGGACTAGAACTTACCATCTCCTAGTGATTGACCCAAAGTCACCCAGCAAGATTGGTGTATAAGGCAGGACTAGAACCCCTTGTCTCCTGGTGATTGGCCCAAAGTAATTCAACTGGCTTTCATTCCTAAGGCAGGACTAGAACTCACCGTCTCCTGGTGATTGGCCCAAAGTCACCCAGCTAGCTTTCATGGCTAAGATGGGACTAGAACTCACCATCTCCTAGTGATTGACCCAAAGTCACCCAGCAAGATTTGGTGTATGAGGCAGGACTAGGACTCCTTGTCTCCTGGTGATTGGCCCAAAGTAATCCAACTGGCTTTCATTCCTAAGGCAGGACTAGAACTCACCGTCTCCTGGTGATTGGCCCCAAGTTAACCTTTCCTTCCCATCCATGAGGTCCCAACTTTTCTTTCAGCTACACTTTCCTGGAAGGAACGTGTCATCGCGATACCTAGAATACTTTGCTGTGTGTGACCATTCTGTGGTAAGTACCCACTGTTAAGTTCTGGAAGTAACGAGGCTGGAGACCAGGGTAGTGACAACAGCTCTTTAATATATGGTGAACCCAGCAACAGGCTGGGGGAAAAACCTCTCCTTTTATACAGTTCTGTTGGAGGCTTTGACCAATCAGCAACGTGCTGATTTCCCGCTCAAATATTTAAAGGTACAAACATGAATACATAACACTCCTCCCCTCCCAGAAAACACTTTGCCTCTATTTACATATTCATTTACATGTTATTTTTCGACGTAGTCACGCAAATAACCTGGGTGTCTCCTAGTTCTTTCTGACCTGCGCGGTTCAGTTCTGGGTGGTGTTTTGAGCTGGTCGGAGGGGCTGTTTTCTCCTCCCAGCTCTTTATCTGAGCCAACGGGCTCTGGATTATTGGCTGACTCTTTTTCTTGGCCATCCGGCCTTGGATTACTTCTGAAACTTTCCCAGCTGTTTCCCTCGGGAACCTGATGGCGTCGCTGGAACTCTGGGACCTCAGCTAAGTCTTGCGCCTCCCCCGGGTCATTGTCAGCTGTGAATTCAAATTGGTATTGGTCATGATTTGTTTCATTTGGTTCGGTTTGATCAGTTATTCGTTTCCTTAACTGATCTATGTGGCGCCTCCACACTCGGTTGTCTGGTAGCTCTACCACGTACGATTTTGGCCCGGTTATCTTTGTTATTTGGCCTGCGAACCAACTAGGGCCGTCCCCATAGTTTCGGGCCCACACCCGGTCGCCTATGCTCATTTCCCTTGTCTTTCTAGTTCCCCTTGTAACCCTCTGGTGTGTAATGGGATTCAAGCGTCAAGTGGGCACCGGAGTTTCCGTCCCATTAGTAATTCGGCTGGGCTTTTCCGTGGCCGTGCTTGGGGTTCTGTGCTGACGCCAGGAAAAAGTCTATCTTTGTTTGCCAGTCACCTGGCTTGAGCCTGGACAATGCCTCCTTAGCGCTCCTGACGGAACGCTCTGCAAGGCCATTCGACGCAGGGTGGAAAGGCGCAGAGAGGGCATGTCGGATGCCCTCCTCTGCCAGGTATTCTTCAAACTGGGCTGCCGTGAATTGAGGCTCATTGTCGGACACCAGAGTGTCCGGCAGCCCGTGAGTTGCGAATAGGTGGCGAGGGCTGCGATTACTGCTCGGCCGTAGTGGATTTCATGAGTATGATCTCCAACCATTTAGAGAATGCATCAACAACCACTAGGAACGTTTGGCCGTGGAAAGGGCCAGCAAAATCAATGTGGATTCTTGACCAGGGCCCTTGGGGTTTTTCCCATTCCTGACTGGGGCCGTTGGGGTAGAGGTCTGGACTCTTGGCAAGCCTGGCATTTCCCTACCCTCTCAGCAATCTCTGCCCATGAGTGGCCACCACACATAGCTTCTAGCCAACCCTTCATCCTTACGATCCTGGGTGACCTCGTGGAGGAGGTCCAATACCTTTCCCTTAACTTATCAGGAATTATTACACGATCACCCCATAACAGGCACCCCTTGAGCCGAGAGCTCATCTCGTTTTTAACAAATTCTTTGAACTGCTCGCCCGGGCAGCGGCCACCCTCTCTGTACCCAACCGAGTACAGTCCTTAACACAATGTCCCGGTATGATGCCCGAGCCACTTCCTTAGATGTGACTGGGCCAGAGTCCAACGAGTCAATAAGTAGGATGGGCGTCCCCGGAGTGGGGTCTTCGGTCGCCCCTGGTAGTGGGCATCGGCTTAACGCGTCTGCATGCCCCACTTCTTTTCCTGGTCGATGCTGCAGCTTGTACGAATAAGTGGCTAAGAATATAGTCCATCGGGTCAAGCGTGGCGAAAGTGCCACCGGCGTTGGGCGGTCGCCAGCCAGTATCCCTAGTAGCGATCTGTGGTCAGTCACAATTTCAAAATTCCGCCCAAAGACATACTCGTGGAATTTTTTAACCCCTGACACAATGGCTAGTGCTTCTTTGTCTAATTGGCTGTAGTTTCTCTCTGGGGAGGACATCGTTCTAGAGTAAAAAGCTATAGGGGCTTCTGTGCCGTTTGGAAGTCTATGGCTGAGTACAGCCCCCACCCCATAAGGGGAGGCATCGCAAACCAACACTAGGGGTAATGAGTTGTGATATTGGATGAGCAGGCTATCACTTGAGAGCAGGTTCTTTACTGCTTCGAAAGCCCTATTTTCTGTCTTTCCCCAAGACCAAACAGTATTTTTCCCTAAGAGCCTATGCAGCGGTTCCGCAACGGTTGCTTTGTTCTTTAAAAAGACCGCATAGAAATTCACCAACCCCAGGAATGCCTGCAGCTCTGCTTTATTTTTAGGCGCTGGAGCCTTCCTAATTGCCTTGACCTTGCTCTCAGTAGGGTGAATTCCTTTCTTGTCTATCCGGTAGCCCAAGAAATCGGATTCGACCCCTATCTGGCATTTGTTTGCCTTGACTTTTAATCCGGCTGTCCGGAAAATTCCCAAAACCTTTCTTAAACGCTCCCCAATTCCTCCATGTTTTCCCTGAAATTAGGACATCATCAAGTAGGGAACTACCCTGGGAGCCCTGCAGTAGTCGTTCCATTAGGTTTTGGAACAGCCCTGGTGCCACACTGACCCCAAATTGCAATCGGTGCACTTGAATGCCCCCTGTGCGTCACAATCGTTTGGGCTTGCTGTGCGGGCGTCTACGGGCAGTTGTTGGTAGGCTTGGGCCAAGTCTAACTTTGCAAAGACTTGCCCTTGCCCCAAAGAGTGCAATAAGTGTTGCACCACGGGAAGGTAAGCGCTTTTCTGTAAGGCTTTGTTAAGCGTCGCCTTGTAGTCAGCGCAAATTCTAATTGACCCGTCCGACTTTATTGGGGTGACGATTGGCGTCTCCCACTTTGCGTGATCGACTGGCACCAAAATCCCTGATTTATGAGCTTGTCCAGCTCCTTATCGATTTTGGTTTTAGGGCAAAGGACTCTCCTCGCTTAAGCCTAATGGGGCTACCTGGGGTCTAAGTTGAAGGAAATAGGGGTCCCCTTGTACTTGCCCAGGCAGTCCTTGAAGACATCTTGAACTCGTTAAAGAGAATGTCTTTCAGGTTACAGTCACTTCTGTAGATGCCAGTCACTCCCATGCCCAGGGCACGAAACCAGTCTAGTCCCAACAGACTGGGCAGAGTTCCTTCGGCGATCGTGATGGGCAGGGTCTTCTTGTATGGACCGTACTCGACTCGGACGGAGGTGGTCCCTCGAACAGGGATGCGATTCCCTGGTAGTCGTGGACTCGTGGCCGTTGTGCTTGCAGGTGGCGCTTGACGGACGGACGCAGCGACTTCGCCAAAGTGTCCCAGGACATGATGGTGATCGCTGATCCGTGTCTACTTCAAGCCGGCACCGTACTCCCTCTATTTTGGCTTGGTGAAGATCTTCTTCTCCACTTTGGTGAGGCGCGCCTATGACCACGTTGTTTGGTTGGAATCGCGCCTTTTTGTTTGAGCCAATCGCGGGTCGCCTTGCGATTCAGCGCTCTGATTCGATTTGAATTTTCGGCGGGAAGGTTGGGCGCTCGACAAACTTGAGCTAGGTGCCCTTTCTTCCCACATCGCCGACATATCGCATCTTTAAACTTGCAGCGTTGGCGCTGGTGTTGACCCCCAGCTTCCGCACTCGTCTCGGTCCCCTTTGTCACGTTTCTCGGTGCGGCAGACCCCTTCCTCATCTTCACCGTCGGATTCGGTCTGAACCTCCTCCTGGTGCACCGGAGTTGCCTTCGCGCTCGCCTTCTGTGGGACCGGCTTCTGCAGTGTCTCTGCCGCTTGGGAGGACATTTCATGTGCTCTGGCTTCGTCCAGGGGGTTGGCCAGGGTCAGGGTGCTCTTTGCTAGCAGCCGCCGCAAACGGATGTCTTTGACCCCTCGGATGAGTTGCTCGAGGAGCACCTCGTCTAGGTCACGGTATCCGCAGTCCTTGGACGCTTTTCTTAGGGCGGCCATGTAGTCACCGATGGATTCGCCCTCCATCTGCCTTCGCTCTCCGAATTCAAACCGCCGCGTATTTGGACGGCGTTGCAGTGGTTTTTAGTAAAGTCTGTAAAGTTGGCCACGACACCGACTGCAACGGCGTTGGCTCTGCCAGGGCTTCCGCGATATCGATGACCTCCGGACCACAATGGCTTAAGAAGTAAGCCCTTTTCCGGTTATCTGGAACTCCTTGCAGTTCGTTGGCTTCTAGAAAGCTTTCGAAACGGGTCATATACGTTCCCCATTTCTCTTTAGCCGGGTCAAACGGTGCGGGCGGAGTGTAACTGGCCATCTCCGCTTTTCTGCCCTGGGTTTGCTGGGTTCGGGTCTAACGTGCTTCAGCTCGGTTCTGGTTCTCCTTAGCCTCGAGATCCCACCTTCGTCGCCAATGTTAGGTTCTGGAAGTAACGAGGCTGGAGACCAGGGTAGTGACAACAGCTCTTTAATATAGGGTGAACCCAGCAACAGGCTAGGGGAAAAACCTCTCCTTTTATACAGTTCTCTTGGAGGCTTCGTCCAATCAGCAACGTGCTGATTTCCCGCTCAAATATTTAAAGGTACAAACATAAATACATAACACCCACCCCAGGTTAACCAGGTTAGATGCCGGTTAGCCTCTCCAGAAGCAGCTGCATGACATTGATCTCCTCCGAAGGAAAGCCCCAACAGGTGGGTCTGTAAGGGAGATCTGAAACCAGAGATTAGGGGTGAGGGAAGGAGCAGGAAGGGGCCGGTCTGGAACAGGGCCACCCTCCCTGGGGGTCTCGGAAGACCCAAAGAAGGAATCTGGCATGGTGGCTGTTCACACGTTACTGATGAAAAGGTTCTCCCCTCCTCCTTCCCCAGTTCCAGTGGGCCAACCAGAATGTCACTCAGCTGATGTTGATGGTGCTTCAGATTGTCTCCGTGGTTCACAATGTGAGTAAATCCAAAAATCCAAGGGCTGGAAGGGACCTCGGGAGGTCTTCTAGTCCAACCCCCAGGGGCCCAAGGCAGGAGACCTTGGCTTATGCTATCTTGGACAAATGGCTGTCTGATATTTTCTTCAGAGACTCCAGCAGTTGCAAACCCAGAACTTCAAGGGCAAGCTGTTCCTTCCATCTGTCCATCTGTCCATCCATATCTATATCTATCTATCTATCTATCTATCTATCTATCTATCTATCTATCTATCTATCTATCTATCTATCTATCTATGTGTTTTCTGAGGTTTTTGTGGGTGTTTGTATGTAGGTCTTTGGTTATTTGGATTTTCTCCTGCGTAAAATTGGAAGTGTCTTGGCGGCGTTTTGACGAAATCTCATTCATCATCTTCAGGCTGGTGTTAACAGCTATCTATCTATCTATCTATCTATCTATCTATCTATCTATCTATCTCATCCATCTATATCTATCGATCGATCGATCGATCGATCGATCAATCTCTATCTGTCTGTCTGTTTATATCATCTATCTATCCATCCATTATCTATCTATCTATATCATCTACCTCTGTCTATCTTTCTATCTATCTATCTATCTATCTATCTATCTATCTATCTATCTATCTATCTATCTATCAATCTATCATCTATCATCTACTTCTATCTATCTTTCTATCTATCATCCATTATCTATCTATCTATCTATCTATCTATCTATCTATCTATCTATCTATCCATCTATCTATCATCTATCTATCTATCTATCTATCTATCTATCTATCTATCTATCTATCTATCTATCTATCTATCTATCTCCATCTCTCTCCATCCATCCATCCACTCACCTACCTACCTACCAACCTCTCTATTTAATCTGTCTTTATATGTGTCTTACGTACCTGTCCCATAGAATCCTAGAATGGAAGGGATCTGGGAGGTCCTCTAGTCCAACCCCCAGGGCCTGAAGGCAGGAGACCTTTTTACATCCCAGACAAACCATCTTTTGTGGGAACTGGAGGCCACTCATGCCGGCCCAGGAATTCTGGGCATTGGAGTCCACCAGTCCTAAAAAGGCCCCTGGTCCCCCACCCCTGCCGTCAGGCGTCCGTCCATCTCCAGAGTGACTCACCTCTTACAGGTAAGAGAAGGGTGACTCCTACGTTTCCCCTGGCAGGTGTACAACGACATCGGCCTCCACATCGTCCTGACGGGGATGGAGGTGTGGGCAGGGAAGGACCACCTGCCCATCGGCACGTCCTTCGGGGAAACCACCCAAGCCTTCCACAGCTACGCCAATTCCGAGCTTCAGGGCCAGACCCATTTCGATCACGCCACTTTATTCACGTGAGAATGCGGGCTGTGCTACGGGAGAGACAGACATTCAGGGCGGGGAGGGGGGGGGGAATGTAAAATTCCTTACTACCGGTTCTGTGGGCGTGGCTTGGTAGGGAGGGGGGGGTAATGTGACTGGGTGGGCGTGGCCAGCTTTTTTTCTTTTTTTTTTTTACTTTTAAAAGCATTTTTTCTACAACCTCTTCGGCCAAAAAAGTTGTAAAAAAAATGCTTTTAAAAGCCTCTGATGATCCGGCAACTCAGCTGGGATCGCCAGAGGGGAAAAAAGCTTTTAAAAGGTTCTGACGGTCCCAGCTGAGTTGCCTGATCGCCAGAACCCTTTAAAAGCAATTTTTTTACAGCCTCTTCGGCCAAAGAGGTTGTAGAAAAAAATGCTTCTAAAGGGTTCTGACGATCCCAGCTGAGCCGTGTGATCATCAGAGGCTTTTTAAAAAAACTTTTAAAAGCATTTTTTTTCGGCCGAAGAAAAAATGCTTTTAAAAGCAGAGATTTTTGGGGCAGAGATTTTTGCTACCGGTTCTCTGAACCACCCGCCACCATGGCTCTTGGATCAGGCAATCCAGTCCAAACCAGGCGCATTTCACTCCTGATTCAGGCTCCTTCTCTTTCCTGGGTGACCCCCGCAACATGGGGTCACCATTCCCACGTACAGGGAGTCCTCGATTTACAAACCGCAATGGGAACCAAAATTTCCAGACCAAAAAACGACTTAGGAACGTATTTCACACTTACGACCGTTGCAGAATCCCCATGGTCACGTGATCAAAATTCAGAGACTTGGCAACTGACTCGTAGTTACGACGGCTGCAGTGTCCCAGGGTCACGTGATCCCCTTTTGAGACCTTCAGTTTCATGGGGAAGCCAGATTCACCTAGCAACCGTGTTACTAACTTAACGACTGCAGTCGTTTCACTTAACAACTGTGGCAAGACAGGCTGCAAAATGGGACAAAACTCGCTTAACGGAAATTTTGGGCTCAACTGTCGTAAATCGAGGTATAGAAGATTTCCTTTTTTGCAAGGGGTGGAGGGTAGGGTGAGGATGCAGGCAACATCGTTCCGCCATATCTTTCCCATGCTTTGCTCCCGCTGTCAATCCCAAAATGATGGCTTCGAAAGGGACCCTAAGGGTCATCTAGTCCAACCCTCTGCAAGATGTAGAAAGATCAATTAAACAAGTTCTAAAATGGTAGAAGCTGCACCCGAAGGGCATACATCTCTTCCCAATTTTGCAGCGAACGCACTGCACCATCCGCCAGCCAGGAGCAGTTCTTACCATGCACAACAACCCTGCCAGGTAGACTGAGCCAAGGATGGTGCCTCCAAGTGGGTGCCATTCGGAGGCGAGACCTGAACTCTTTTGCTCGTCAGTTGGCAAGCCTGTGAATTTTCATCACGTGACCGTGGGGATGCTGCAGTGGTCGTAAGTGTGAAAAACGGTCCTAAAAGTCGAGGACTACCTGCATTTCAATTCGAATTTTCAAAAACAGGTAAAGAGCATAAAAACCAGTGAAAAACTTTAAAAAATGGAACCCCTCATTTGTTGTTTGCCTCGCAGGAACGTCGCCCAAGATGACGTGTTCGCGAGGACGTGGAAATTACCCGAATGTCTTCAGAACCAGATTTCCGTTTCTGTGGTCAGAGTAAGAACAGGGCACGTAGTGGGGGGGGGGGAATTGGGGGGCTCAGACCCTGCCAGGCAGATATCCCTGTAACTGGCATAGTGCTGGAGATCAGGGCTCTCCAAACTTCCTGACTTTAAGGCATGTAGACTTCTACTCCCAGAATTCCAGAGAGAGAGAAAGAGAGAGAGAGAAAGAGAGAGAGAGAGAAAGGAAGGAAGAGAAGGAAGGAAGGAAGGAAGGAAGGGAGAGATGATACAGAGAGAGAGAAACAGAGAGAGAGAGAGAGAGAGAAAGGGAGAGAGAGACACACACACAGAGAAAGAGAGAGAAAGGAAGAGATATATATAAAGAGAGAGAGAGAGATGATAGAGAGAGAGAGAAAGAGGGAATGAGAGATGACAGAAAGAAAGGAAGAGAAAGAGAAACAGAGAGAGAGAAACAGAGACAGGGAGAAAGAGAGAGAGAAAGAGAAAGGAAGAGACAGAGATGACAGAGAGAGAGAGAGACAGAAAGAGAGATGATAAAGAGCAAGAAATAGAGAGGCAGAGAGAAAGAGATGACACACAGAGAGACAGAGAGATGAAAAAGAGAGAGAAAGGAAGAGAGAGATAAAGAGAGAGAGAGAGACAGACGACAGAAAGAGAGAGAGAGAGAGAGACAGAGAGAGAGATGATAAAGAAAGAAATAGAGACAGAGAGAAAGAGATGACACAAAGAGAGAGATGAAAGAGAGAGAGAAGAGAGAGAGAGAAAGAGAGAGATGATAAAGAGTGAGAAATAGAGAGACAGAGAGAAAGAGATGACACACAGAGAGATGAAAGAGAGAGAGAGAAAGGAAGAGAGAGAGAGAGAGAGAATGGAAGAGAGAGAGATAAAGAGAGATGATAGAGTGAGAAATAGACAGAGAGAAGAGATGACACACAGAGAGACAGAGAGATGAAAAAGAGAGAAAGGAAGAGAGAGATAAAGAGAGAGAGAGACAGACAGAAAGAGAGAGAGAGAGACAGAGAGAGATGATAAAGAAAGAAATAGAGACAGAGAAAGAGATGACACAAGAGAGAGATGAAAGAGAGAGAGAAAGGAAGAGAGAGAGAGAAAGAGAGAGAGATGATAAAGAGTGAGAAATAGAGAGACAGAGAGAAAGAGATGACACACAGAGAGAGATGAAAGAGAGAGAGAAAGGAAGAGAGAGAAAGAGAGAGAGAATGGAAGAGAGAGAGATAAAGAGAGATGATAGAGTGAGAAATAGACAGAGAGAAAGAGAGATGACAGAGAGAGAGAGAGAGAGAGAGAGAGAGATCAAAGGAGGCTAGGGCGTGGGTAGCTGTGTTGGTGGCTGGACAGAGGGATGGAGGGAATTTTTTATTTATTTATTTTTATTTGCATTTATATCCCACCCTTCTCCGAAGATTCAGGGCGGCTTACAATGTGTAAGGCAATAGTCTCATCCTATTTGTATATTTATATACAAAGTCAACTTATTGCCCCCAACAATCTGGGTCCTCATTTTACCTACCTTATAAAGGATGGAAGGCTGAGTCAACCTTGGGCCTGGTGGGACTCGAACCTGCAGTAATTGCAAGCAGCTACTGTTAATAACAGACTGTCTTACCAGTCTGAGCCACAGAGGCCCTTTCGAATCCTCCCAGAGATGTGGGTGTTCCATCGTTGGTTGTCAAGAAAAGGTTGGAGAACCATTTGACCAGGAGGATGGAAACAAGCTCTTTTGTCTTGACCAAGAAGGTTGGACTAGAAGATCTCCAAGGTCCTTTCCAGCCCCAGGATCTGGTGATCGTAGAATTCCACTTCCTGGGTCTGGTTAATTGCCTCTCCTCTTCCGTCCCTCTTCCTGCCCTGCTGTGCCCAGATTTCTCCGTCCGTCGCAGACGTCGGGGTCTCCGCCGCCCACCAGCTGGGCCATGCCTTCGGCTTCACCCACGATGACCTGCCCAGAAACGACAGGCGGCCCTGCGAATGCAACTCCACCAGCCAAGCTGGCCGCTGCCTCATGCATTCAGCCACGGCGTGAGTAGCCCCCCCAAATTTCCAGGACCAAGCAGGACGGTTGCTGAGTGAGTCTGGGCCCGTTTTGCAACCTTCATTGCCCTGGTTGTTAAGTCAATCGCTGCAGTTGTTAAGTTAGTACGGGCAGCCCTTGACTTACGACCACAATTCAGCCCAATATTTCTGTTGCAAAATGAGACTTTTATTGATAAATAAAAATCAAATAAATAAAATAAAAGTGAGTTTTGCAACAGAAATGTCTGCCGCAGTTGTTAAGTGAATCACCGCAGAGGTTAAGTTAGTCACACGGTCGTTAAGTGAATCTGGCTTCCCCATTGACTTGGCTTCTCAGAAGATCGCAAAAATTGGATCGCGTGACCCCGGGACGTTACGTCCGTCATAAATACGAGTCAGTGGCCAAGCATCTGAATTTCGATCACATGACCATGGGGATGCTGCAACGGTCACAAGTCGCTCTTTTCAGCGCCGTCGTAACTTTGAATGGTCACTAAATGAACAATTGTAAGTGAAGGACTATCTGTAACCCGGTTGTTAAGTGAACTTTTCTTGCCAAAATATCACAAAAATGTGTTCATGTGACTCCCGGGACAATTTGTCATAAATTCAGCCAGGTTGTCATAAATTCAGCCACACACACACACACACACACACACACGAGTCGGGTCGTGCAAACCCAGCCTGCAAACTTGTGGGTCGGTGTTTATCAGCCAGCCCGGCCTACCTCGCAAGGTTGCTGGGAGGATGACACAGGACGAACCGAAGGCAGCGTTCCACGGATGAATCGGAGATGTGGAAGGAAACATCTTGTTTCATCGCGCAGGGCTAGCCTAATGTGTTGTGTTTTAACTGGGGTTTTATTATTTGATTTTAATAACTTAATTTTAATTGTTAGCCAAAATTTAATCAGTTTTTTACAGTGTTTTTAATTTTTTTATATATATTGTATGAATTCTGTTTTACATTGGCTGTGAACCGCCCTGAGTCCTTCGGGAGAAGGGCGGTATAGAAATTTAAGAAATGAAATGAAATGAAATGAAATCGGAAAGAAAGGGGCATTCATGAAAGAATCGCTGACTTTTCTGCTTTTTGCTAACTCCGAATGGTCACTAAACAGACGTAAGTCTGTGGTCGTAAGTCAAGGACTCTCTCTCTCTCTCTCTCTCCTTCTTGTTGACTCTGTTGCAGAGAGCGCTACCGCCTGAGCAACTGCAGCAAAGAGGCGTATTTCACCTTCTTGCAAAACCAAGGACGAAACTGTTTCCTGAACTTGCCCAAGGACGACGTCACGGAGAAAAAATCTTGCGGCAACGGAGTCGTGGAAGATGGGGAGCAGTGTGACTGCGGCACAGAAGAGGTAGCGCTTCTGCATCCAGGCCAAGTTTCATTTTCGTTTTATTTATTTTTTTTAAAAAAATGAATTTTCAGGCTGTGTAACTCACGATCTGGCAACTCTGAAGACCAGAGATAAAGAGAAAGAAAGAGAGAGATAGAAAGAGAGAGAGAGACAGAGAGATAAAGAGACCGAGACAGAGAGATAAAGAACGACGGAGAGAGAGAGGGAGAGAGAGAGAGGGAGAGAGAGAGAGATTCTGGAGTTGTAATCCAGAGATAAAGATCAAGTCATGTTCCTGAGAGAAAGAGAGAGAGAGAGAAAGAGAGAGAGAGAGGCAGGCAGGCAGACAGAGGAAAAAAAGAGAGAGAGAGAGAGAGAGACACAGGGAGAGAGTCAGAGAGAGAGGCAGGCAGGCAGACAAAGAAAGAAAGAGAGAGAAAGAGAAAGAAAGACGGAGAGAGACAGACACACAGACAGACTCTGGAGAAGTCCAGAGACAGAGGACCCAGATTGTTGGGGGCAAGAGGCTGACTCTATAAACCTCTTAGAGAGGGCTGTAAAAGCACTATGAAGCGGTATTTAAGTCTAAGGGCTATTGTTATTGCTAAAAACCAAGTTGTGTTCCAGTCAGAGCTGAAGAAGCTCCTTGGAGGAGAAGGGAAACGTCTTCAAAGAAAAACCAGACAGTCCAGTTGCTTCTTGAAAAAGCCTCTTTGGGACAATCTTGACCTGGATGACGGAGAATCTCCATAGACAGTGTTTCTCAGCCTTAGCAACTCTTCAGATGTGAAGACTTCAATTCCCAGAATTCCCCCGAATATACATTTGGGGATGCTTGCTTGCCCTCTAATCATCTTTCTCAGCCCTGGGCGAAGATAATTGGACACATTCACTCCCATGCTCATTATTTTTACAAAAGGGAGACACTTACAGAATCTTATTCTTTAAGCCAAAATTACTCAGCCTGGGTAATTTTAAAATAAGTGTGTGGACTTCAACTCCCAGAATTCCCTAGCCAGTCCACCCATCCCAAAGTTGAATTCTGGGAGTTGAAATCCACCCATCCCAAAGTTGAACTCTGGGAGTTGAAGTCCACCCATCCCAAAGTTGAACTCTGGGAGTTGAAGTCCACCCATCCCAAAGTTGAACTCTGGGAGTTGAAGTCCACCCATCCCAAAGTTGAATTCTGGGAGTTGAAGTCCACCCATCTCAAAGTTGAACTCTGGGAGTTGAAGTCCACCCATCTCAAAGTTGAACTCTGGGAGTTGAAGTCCACCCATCTCAAAGTTGAATTCTGGGAGTTGAAGTCCACCCATCTCAAAGTTGAACTCTAGGAGTTGAAGTCCACCCATCTCAAAGTTGAATTCTGGGAGTTGAAATCCACCCATCCCAAAGTTGAATTCTGGGGGTTGAAGTCCACCCATCCCAAAGTTGAACTCTGGGAATTGAAGTCCACCCATCTCATAGTTGAATTCTGGGAGTTGAAGTCCACCCATCTCAAAGTTGAACTCTGGGAGTTGAAGTCCACCCATCTCAAAGTTGCCAAGGTTGAGAATCATCACCCTATAGATTTCCAACAGACAGCCAACCAATCTCTTCTGAGAGATCTGTGAAAGATCAGGTTAGAAATCAAATAGCCAATCCCGAAGCCCACGTTCGTAGGATGCCCGAGATCCTGGTCCCTTCCAGAGATTCAAGTCCACAAATAGCCAAATTCCACCCCCAGCACAACCAAGAACCAACTGGGGACATTGGCGGTCTGGTTACCAGCATCTCTGGAGGGTTCCAGGTTTGGAGAAGGTGGACCAAGATTTCATTGGCCCTGCAAAGAAGGAGGAAGGAAGGCTCTCTCTGATTTCCTTTCTGATTTGGGGGCAGTTTTGGGGACGGGGGAGCGTTCGGTGGGGTCCTGCATTCAGGCCTCTTGGGTGGTCCAAATCCCCAAGAATGGTTTAATTGGCTCTTCCTCCTCTTCCTTTGTGGCAGGAATGCATAGTCAGTGGCTGCTGTCGAGACGATTGCCAATTGACACCCGGTGCCACCTGTATTCAGGGACCCTGTTGTCAGGACTGCAAGGTAACGACTTGGCTCTGCCCTCTTTGGGGGACTATTCAGGGCGGTCCTGGCCCAGGACTCTGGGACCAAGACCAGCTCCAGGGGACCTAAGGGGCTTTTGACCCTTCGCCGCTTTCTGTCGCCATCAACTTATAAGCATCTGAGTTGGCAACAAACCAGGTTAAAATGGCAAATGGGCAGCCATGATGTCACACCATGATACCCTATGACAGGGGTCTGCAAACTCGGCTTTTTTAAGACTTGTGGACTTCAACTCCCAGAGTTCCTCAGCCAGCTTTGCTCTAGGGCAGGGGTCTCCAACCTTGGCCCCTTTAAGACTTGTGGACTTCAACTCCCAGAGTTCCTCAGCCAGCTTTGCTCTAGGGCAGGGGTCTCCAACCTTGGTCCCTTTAAGACTTGTGGACTTCAACTCCCAGAGTTCCTCAGCCAGCTTTGCTCTAGGGCAGGGGTCTCCAACCTTGGTCCCTTTAAGACTTGTGGACTTCAACTCCCAGAGTTCCTCAGCCAGCTTTGCTCTAGGGCAGGGGTCTCCAACCTTGGTCCCTTTAAGACTTGTGGACTTCAACTCCCAGAGTTCCTCAGCCAGCTTTGCTCTAGGGCAGGGGTCTTCAACCTTGGTCCCTTTAAGACTTGTGGACTTCAACTCCCAGAGTTCCTCAGCCAGCTTTGCCCTAGGGCAGGGGTCTCCAACCTTGGTCCCTTTAAGACTTGTGGACTTCAACTCCCAGAGTTCCTCAGCCAGCTTTGCTCTAGGGCAGGGGTCTCCAACCTTGGTCCCTTTAAGACTTGTGGACTTCAACTCCCAGAGTTCCTCAGCCAGCTTTGCTCTAGGGCAGGGGTCTCAACCTTGGTCCCTTTAAGACTTGTGGACTTCAACTCCCAGAGTTCCTCAGCCAGCTTTGCTCTAGGGCAGGGGTCTCCAACCTTGGTCCCTTTAAGACTTGTGGACTTCAACTCCCAGAGTCCCTCAGCCAGCTTTGCTCTAGGGCAGGGGTCTCCAACCTTGGTCCCTTTAAGACTTGTGGACTTCAACTCCCAGAGTTCCTCAGCCAGCTTTGCTCTAGGGCAGGGGTCTCCAACCTTGGTCCCTTTAAGACTTGTGGACTTCAACTCCCAGAGTTCCTCAGCCAGCTTTGCTCTAGGGCAGGGGTCTCCAACCTTGGTCCCTTTAAGACTTGTGGACTTCAATTCCCAGAGTCCTCAGCCAGCTTTGCTCTAGGGCAGGGGTCTCCAACCTTGGTCCCTTTAAGACTTGGGGACTTCAACTCCCAGAGATCCTCAGCCAGCTTTGCTCTAGGGCAGGGGTCTCCAACCTTGGTCCCTTTAAGACTTGTGGACTTCAACTCCCAGAGTTCCTCAGCCAGCTTTGCTCTAGGGCAGGGGTCTCCAACCTTGGCCCCTTTAAGACTTGTGGACTTCAACTCCCAGCTTTGCTGGCTGAGGGACTCTGGGAGTTGAAGTCCACAAGTCTTAAAGGGACCAAGGTTGGGAGACCCCTGTTCTAGTCCCACCCTCTGCTCAAGAAGGAAACACTATTATATACCCTTTCACATACCCTTTCCTGTGGACTTCTCTGGGAGTTGTAGTCCACAAGACTTAGAAGAGCCGAGTTTGCAGACCCCTGCCCTATGTCACAAGTTGCCAGTTGTGGCCTTTGTGTGGCAAGCTTAACTTTGCAGGCATTTCTCAACTTAACGGCTATTCATGTAGTGACCGAAGTTACAACGGCACTGAAAAAAGTGACTTATGACCGTTTTTTTCACACTTACGACTGTTTCAAGCGTCCCCGCTCCCGTGGTCACGTGATCAAAATTCAGACCCTTGGCAACTGACTCACATTTATGACGGTCGCAGTCTCCCGGGCTCCCGCGATCCGCTTCGGCAACCTTCTGACAAGCCAAGTCAACGGGGAAACCAGATTCAAATGAACTGCAGCGATTCACGTAATGACGGTGGCCAGAAAGGTCGTAAAATGGGGCAAAACTCACTTAACAGCTGTCTTGCTTAGCAACGGAAATGTTGGGCTCGTAAATTGAGGATTACCGGTATCCTAGCCATTTCTATAGCAACAAACCTTCCTAAAACCCAAAATCAGCGTTTCATTTTTTCCCCCCACACCTCAAGCACAAAGTCCAGAAGTGGTTTCCAAGTGGAGACAAAGGGAATTGCGTTCTTTTTTTCTTTTTTTTTAAATTAAAGCAGCCAATTTAGCCGTTTCTGTTAAGTCCATCAGCTTTTGCAACCATTCGTCCATTGTGAGAATGAAGATATTCTTTCCATTTCTGTGCACAGGGCAAATGCCCTTCAAATAAGGAGAAATTTCCTGATAGTGAGATCAATCCATCAGTGGAACAGAAGTTGCCTTCGGAAGTTGTGGGAGCGCCATCCCTGGAAGCTTTCAAGAAGAGCCTGAATGGCCATTTGTCTGAAATGACATAAGGTCTCCTGCTAGGGCTTGGGGCTGGACTAGATGACCCCCAAGGTCCCCTCCAACTCTGTTATTCTATATTCAGTGGAACTGAAGTTGCCTTCGGAAGTTGTGGGAGCTTCATCCCTGAAAGCTTTCAAGAAGAGAGACTGGACTGCCGTCTGTCAGAAATATAGTGTAGCATAGGGCCGGGTTACTTACGGGACCGTCTTCTGCCACTGAATGCCTCCCACCGGCCCGTGCGCTCGCACAGGGAGGGACTCCTCAGGGTGCCGTCGGCCAGGCACTGCCGGCTGGCGACACCCAGGGGAAGGGCTTTTTCTGTGGGGGCTCCCACCCTCTGGAACGAGCTTCCCCCAGGACTTCGTCAACTTCCTGACCTTCGGACCTTCTGCCGCGAGCTTAAGACACATCTGTTCATTTGCGCAGGACTGGACTAGGGTTTTAAATTTTTAAATGACTAAATTTTAGCTTTGGTTTTAAATTGGGTTTTATTATTTATATCTTATTTTAAATATTTAATATAAATATTTAATATAAATATTAAATATAATAAGTTTTTTAGATTAATGTTTTACTTTGTATATTTATGTGTTTTTATATGGCTGTACACCGCCCTGAGTCCCTAGGGAGATAGGGCGGTATAAAAGTATGAATAAATAAATAAATAAATAAATAAATAAATAAATAAATAAATAAATAAATAGGGTCGCCTGTTGGGTGGGTGGGGGGTTGGACTAGATGACCTACAAGGTCCCTTCCAACTCTGTTATCCTGTTATTAAATTCCCACCCCCTGGGAGGCTGGCATGAGCCATGGTTGAGCTTGGGGTCTCTCTTTGCCGTAGTTGCTAAAGGAAGGGACGGTGTGCCGGGAAGCCATCTCCGACTGCGATCTGGACGAATATTGTTTGGGGACCTCGGAAAGCTGCCCCCCGGATGTCTTCAAGCAGAACGGGATGCCCTGCGGGATCGACAGCACCTGCCATTCGGGGGCCTGCCTGGACATCCACCGGCACTGCCAGACGTTCTTCGGCAAAGGCAAGCCGGGTCTTCTTGATGGGAAAGCAAAATGGAGATGCCGTCGATGTGGAGGGGCCCCCAGACCCCCCCCCCCCAAGGTTGCTAAACAGGTTTTGGCCTGGTTGGCATTCCATGTGGGCAGTGCCAGTCAAGGCTTGTTTTCATCCTCCAAGGTTTGTCATGCCTAAAGCGGGACTAGAACTCACCGTCTCCTGCTGTTCGGCCCAAAGTCACCCAGCTGGCTTTGACGCCTTAGGCAGGACTAGAATTCACCATCTTCTGGTTTCCAAGCCAGAAACATAAATATCTTTCTATGTATATAAATCTATAAAACTGTGTTAAATCTACACATTTATAGATATATTTAGATTATGGATATATTATAGGTGTAGAACAGGGGTGAAATCCAGCAGGTTGTGACAGGTTCTGGAGAACTAGTAGCGGAAAGTTTGAGTAGTTCAGAGAACCGGCAAATACCACCTCTGGCGGGACTCAGAGTGGTGTGGGAATGGAGATTTTAGAATAGAATAGAATAGAATAGAATAGAAGTTTTTATTGGCCAAGTGTGATTGGACACACAAGGAATTTGTAATATCCTTCCCCTAGGAGTGGGGAAGGAATGGAGATTTTGCAGTATCCTTCCCCTGCCACGCCCACCAAGCCACGCCCACAGAACCTGTAGTAAAAATTTGGATTTCACCATTCTTCTATAAGAATGCTTATAGATAAATCTATATCATCTATATAAACATTACAAATGAACAAATACGTACTCTTGACTAGTAATTACCTTCAGCGAACCTCTGCCTTAATGCTGCCTCCATCTTGATCTTGATCTTGACCCTCCCTCTCTTTGTCTCTCACCCCTTCCCAACCTCCCAACCTTTAGCCGCCAAACCTGCTCCACTCAGTTGCTACAAGAAAGTGAATTTGCAAGGAGACCGAACTGGTAACTGCGGCCAGGATAAATCCGGATACAAAAAATGTCCAGAAAAGTAAGATCATTCATTGACTCTTCAGGAGAAGGAGAAAGTTGTCCAAACTAGCATTTTTTTGCTTGCATGAAAAGCACAATTAGAAGGGCGAAAGAGGGTTTGATGGTTAGAAGAATTAATTAGGGGAACGGATTGCGTCCAGAACTTGTGGGTGCTCCAAAACTGCAGGTTTTCTAAAGAAGAGACTGGACAGCCGTTTGTCTGAAATGGTATAAGGGCCCTTGCTTGTGGCAGGGGGATGGACTAGAAGACCTCCAAGGTCCCAGATGTGTGATTTTCTGTTATTTTGATGGTGCTTTGGGACTTGATGAGTTGATTTCTTTCTAATCTCCCAGTTCAGCTCAAATGCACTTTAAAGCAGGGATCTCCAACCTTGGCAACGTTAAGCCTGACGGACTTCAACTCCCAGAATCCCCCAGCCAGCTTTGCTGGCTAGGGAATTCTGGGAGTTGAAGTCCGCCAGGCTTAACGTTGCCAAGGTTGGAGAGCCTTGTTTTAAACTGTTTCTTCTATAACCATAGGAACTACCTTGGTAAAACAGAAAGTGTTTTCAACCATGGCAACTTTTAAGATGGGTGAAACTTCAATTCCCAGGATTCCCCAGTCAGTCTGGATCATGGGGCAGATCCCAGAGATGGGATCCGTCTGTAAATTTGTACCCTACTCTGACATTGAATTCTGAGACCAATTATAGAATAGAATAGAATAGAATAGAATAGAATAGAATAGAATAGAATAGAATAGAATAGAATTTATTGGCCAAGTGTGGTTGGACACACAAGGAATTTGTCTTTAGTGCCTATGCTCTCAGTGCACATAAAAGAAAAGATGTTCGGCTCCAGTGACGTCACCCTCCTGCTGGGTGCTCAAACAGAGCACTCCGTGTTAGAAGATTGTAAAAGTCAGTGAAACAGAAAATAAATCACTGTTCACTGAGCTTAGCATAATCTCTGGGTGAAAGAGATTATCAGAATTGTGGAAGAGTGGCAGGTCTGACAGGGGGTTTGCTCTTAAGAGCGAATTTTCCTGGATTTATGACCCCACCGAATTCCACTCCTTCCAACTTCAGCACGCCCCTGTTTTTATCAGGGAAAAGGAGAGGAATGTTGCTTCTGCTCTAGAGAACTTATTAAATTGATTGATATTCCAAGCAGACGGGAATTTCACAAGCGTTCGAACTTTGATGTAGAATCAGCACGGCAAGTACCGACTCCCTTTTTGAAATTTGAAACCTTTCTTTGTCTTTGATTAATTGACTTTTAAAATGGCGTCTAAAAGTGAAAGTAAAATTTTTTAGTACGATGAAGCAGCGTTACTTGTGGATTGTTACAAACGGAGTTTTTTTTATACTGAAAGGAGGGAAGGAGAGTTATTAAGTTTGAATTCCTGATTCTTTTGAAGACAGAATGGCAGCTAAACCTTTAAAGCCTTCTGGAAGAAGGGGATCTGAACCAAGTCTTGAGGAAATATTGAAAGAACAATTAAAACTTTCTGAAGATAGGCAAAAAGAGATGATGGAGAATTTTAATGCAAAAATAAGAGAAGATATTCTTATGGCAGTTCAAGGACTGAGTAAAAAAATTGAAGGATTGGAAGTGGAAATGCAACAGATCTCTCAGTCAAATAAGTATTTAGAAGATGAAATGAAAGGTGTTCAGAAAAAAGTGGATCAAAATGAAGATCAGGTTGTGATATTACAATATAAACTTATGGAAGGAGCTCTTAGAATTCGTGGTATGCAGAAGAGCGTGAGAAGACTTAAGAAAATTATATCAGAAGCATTGGCTGAATTTATTGAAGCGGACCCCAAGAGGTAGCTTACCAAATTGATAAAATATATAGAGTTAATTCTTGGATTGCAAGACTGAGAAAGCTTCCTCGGGACATTGTGGTTTATTTTGTGAAAAGGACTATGAGAAATCAAATTCTGCAAGTTTCATATCAGACAACTTTAAAATTGGAGAACAGGAGTTGAAGGTGTTGAAAGAGATTCCTTCAAAGATGTTAAGAGACAGGAAGCAATTTGCTTTTTACACAAGAACTTAAAAAACATCAGATTCAATTCAGATGGGAGGTGCCAGTTGGACTGACACTATTCTATCAAGGAAGGAGATATAGAATTGACACGGTTTTAAAGGCAAAGGATTTTCTTTCTACAGTTTTGAAAGTCGAAATAGAAGTGATAGAAAACTTCAAGAGACTCAAGAAGGCGTGGTGACCCAAGAGCCTTTATTGCTGCCAGTATTAGAGGAACCACAAGAGCAAAGGGTGACAAGAGGAGCCCTTAAGCGTAAGAAGAGCAACAGTCTCAAAGTAAAAGTCAGGATCCCATTATGGAAGCTGTGGGAGGAGCTAGACGGAAGATACCGGAGGAGGAGCTTCCGTTGTCTGCTTCAAAGCTTCAGGAGGCCAGTAATGGCAAATAGAATCTTGTCATGGAATGTTAATGGCTTGAATTCAGCTCAGAAAAGAAGGAAAATATTTCACTACTTGAAACAATTTAAAAATGATGTGATTTGTTTGCAAGAGACACATATAAAATTATCAGACCAAAAATATTTAGTTAATTCAAAATTGGGTAACCATTTTGTTGCATCAGCTTTGGAAAAGAAGCATGGAATTGTTGTATATATCAGGAAGGATATACCAGCTAAGCTAATTGAGGCAGATATTCAAGGAAGATTTATTGCTATTGAACTGGTGATAGATGCAAAGAAGACTTTGTTGATAGGTATTTACGCACCTAATCAGCAACAAGAAAAGTTTTACAAAATGTTACATGAGAGGTTGACCCTCTGGGATTATAGTTCGTTTATTTTATTAGGAGACTGGAATGGAGTAATTGATACAAGAAGGGATAAGAGAACTTCCTCCAAGAAGATACCTATACATGCAAAATTACCAAAATCTTTTTTTGAAATGATGGAAGACTTTGAGTTTAGAGATATATGGAGGTTACGGAATCCAGATGAGAGAGATTTTACTTTTTTCTGATAGGCATCAATCTTTTTCACGCATTGATTTTATTTTAATTTCTAATGACTTGCTTTCTAGGGTGAAGAAAACGAAGATATTTTCGAGGTGTTTAACTGACCATAGCCCAGTATGGATGGAATTATTACAAGGGAAAAAAGGTGGTAGAACATGGAGGTTGAATGAAAATCTGTTTAGATATGAGGATAATGTAACTTATTGTAAGAAACAGTTAAAAGAATTTTTTGATTTTAATATGTACAAAGGACACCTATAGGAACTGTGTGGGAAGCGAGCAAAGCGTTTATTAGAGGATATTGATTTATTTGGACAACAGGCAAAGGAATAATAAACAAAAGCAGCGTAGATATTTGGAAGAAGAAATTCAAGGAAGCAACAGTTATTAATTCAAAACCCACAAGATCATAAACTTAAAGAGGCTATAAAATATTACAGAGTCAATTTAATATGTTAATGGCAGACCAGGTGGCAACGAATATACAATATGCTAAACATAATACTTTTGTAATGCAAATAAACCTGGGAGATGGTTGGCATATAATTTAAGGAAGAAACAGAAAGCACGTGTCATACAAAAATAGAATATAAAGGTAAAGAGACATATCAACAGGATAAAATTAAAAGGCATTCTCAGAATTTTATACTGCACTATATGCAAAAGACAAAATATTGGATAGGGATATTTATGATTATTTGAAAGATTATAAGGTGAATATTCTAACATTAGAACAGAGGAGGAGCTGAACCGGCCGATAGCTACTGGAGAAATAGTGGAGGCAATTAAACAATTAAAATGGGAAAACCCTGGTACAGATGGTCTTACAGCAACTTATTATAAAAACACAGGATGAAATATTAGGCCCACTTAAAGAATTATTTAATCAGATACAATTAGGAGTGGAATACCCCGTCATGGAAAACATCTTTTATTTCACTGATACGAAAGAGGAGCAAGACTGCTCTAAACCTGGTAACTATAGGCCGATTTCACTTTTAAATAATGATTATAAGATTTTGTAAAAATAATAGCAAATAGATTAATGTTAGTTTTACAACAAAGAATTCATACTGATCAATCTGGTTTTATAAAAGGGAGGCAGATGAGGAATAATGTTAGACAGATTATTAATATATTGGAATATTTGGAAAGAAGAATACTTCAGCGGCACTTATTTTTGGATGCAGAAAGCCTTTGATCGATTGCATTGGGATTTTTATTTAAATTAATAGAGAAAATGCAATTTGGAGACTGTTTTATTAGAATAATTAAAGCGATTTATGGAGAGCAAACAGCACAGATTATAGTAAATGGTAGTTTGACAGAAGTTATTAAGATTGCGAAGGAACAAGACAGGGATGTCCCTTATCACCATTATTGTTTGTTTTGACTCTGGAACCATTATTAGATAAAATACGAGAATTAATGAAAATAGAGGAATTAAGATTAGACAATATGAGTACAAAGTTAGAGCTTTTGCAGATGATGTAGTGGTTACGTTAATGAATCCTATAAATTCAAGTAGATTTTGTTGGAAGTAATTGATAAATATGGAAAGGTATCAGGATTTAAAATAAATCAGAAAAAACAAAAGTGATAATTAAAAATATGTCTATACAACAGAAACAAAAACTAGAGGAAATGACAGGATTTGAGGTAGTAAAAAGGTTAAATATTTAGGGTCTATATTAGCTCATCGAACAAGAAACTTTATAAGAATAATTATGACTTGCTATGGCAAAAGTTCAGAATGATATGAATGGCTGGAAGAAATTGCAGTTATCCCTATTGGGAAGGATTGCGGCTATTAAAATGAATGTGTTACCTAGATTTTGTTTCTGTTCCAGATGATACCTATAATTAAAAAGGATAAAATTTGGAAGATTGGCAGAGTGGGATTAATAAATTTATATGGCAGGGTAAAAGGCGAGGTTAAAATGAAAATAATACAGGATTCACGGGAAAGAGGTGGTTTAAGAATGCCTAATTTTAAACTATATTATGAAGCAGTAACCTCTCAGTAATAAGTGACTGGTTTAACTTAACAGAGGAAAGAATTTTGAATATAGAAGGTTATGACTTGTTATATGGATGGCATGCGTACTTATTTTATGGAAAAAGTGGATAGGGCTTTTAAGAATCATGTGTTGAGAAGTGCTCTTTATGGTCTGGAATAAATATTCCTATAAATTAGATTATAAGATTCCTATATGGGCGAGCCCTAGACATGCAATAGAGAATATAAATATAGAACAGAAACAGGAAATGATTACATATAAAGAACTTTGTATGCTGAAGGAGGTAGATTGCAATTAAAATCATTACAGGTATTAAAATGAAGAAGGAGGAATTATACTTGGTTTCAATATGGGCAAATAAGTGCTAGATGGAGGTGAGGCCCCTCCTCAAGAAGCCTTCCTGGACCCGCTGTTTTAGGTAATTATCGTCCGGTCTCCAACCCGCTCGCGGCGAAGGTTGTAGAGAGTATGGTGGCATATCAGTTTCCTGCACCTGGAGGAAACTGTCTATCTGGACCTGTTCCAGTCCGGCTTCCGACCCGGTTACAGCACTGAGACGGCTTTGGTCGCGTTGGTGGATGATCTCTGGAGGGCCAGGGATAGGGGTTGTTCCTCTGCCCTGGTCCTATTAGACCTCTCAGCGGCTTTCGATACCATCGACCATGGTATCCTGCTGCGCCGGTTGGAGGGGTTGGGAGTGGGGGGCACCGGTTATCGGTGGTCCCCCTCCTATCTCCCCGACCAGTCGCAGACGGTGTTGACGGGGGGGCAGAGGTCGACCCCGCGGCGCCTCACTTGTGGGGTGCCGCAGGGGTCGATTCTCTCGCCCCTTCTGTTCAACATCTATATGAAGCCGCTGGGTGAGATCATCAGTGGCTTCGGTGTGAGGTACCAGCTGTACGCTGATGACACCCAGCTGTACTTTTCCACACCGGGCCACCCCAATGAAGCTATCGAAGTGCTGTCCCGGTGCTTGGAAGCCGTACGGGTCTGGATGGGGAGAAACAGGCTCAAGCTCAATCCCTCCAAGACGGAGTGGCTGTGGATGCGGGCATCCCGGTACAGTCAGCTGAGTCCACGGCTGACTGTTGGGAGCGAGTCATTGGCCCCGATGGAGAGGGTGCGCAACTTGGGCGTTCTCCTGGATGTACGGCTGTCTTTTGAGGACCACCTGACGGCCGTCTCCAGGAGAGCTTTCCACCAGGTTC
>NC_080543.1:0-21066 GCF_028640845.1 Ahaetulla prasina | reverse complement strand
TCTTCTTTATAAAGGCACATTTTCACTTCTTTTTCTTTCAACAGTGTGACATAATTTATTGCTGAGAATATTCAACAAAGCATGAAGGGAAATCAGAAACTATGTCCCTATTTGCCCTGATAAGAGTACGGTATTCACTGTATTCAATGTTACGCTCATTTCCCATGAGACTTACTTCTGGAGTTGTAGTCCTAAATGCGGTTTTGCCTAAACGTAGAACCTTAGGGCGAGGACAAATCAAGAAATTAGAGGGAGGCTTACTTTAAGTAAATCCAGCAAAAGGGATGATTTAAACATCCAGTCCAGCTTTATGTCCATGTTTTGTAGCAAGTCCTGGAGACTTCCCCTGGAGCAGAAATCCATCACAAGTGCAGAAACTCCCCTGTCGGATAAAAGACCTAGGAACCGATTCACATTTTCATGGCGTAACTCCCTCACCTGCAGACAAATCGAAAAGGAAGAGAACGAGGAGAAACACCCGGTTAAGGCGTGTAGGCGGGGCACCGTTTCCACACTCCCGAACTACGTACCTTAGTAAGCACATGGGTTGCACGTTGTTTCCAATCAGTGGTCACTGTGGTCTCGAGTTTTTTCAGCCATACCCAATCACCCTGTCGAAGCAGATCAAGATGTTTTAAACAGGGGTGGGATTCAGCCGGTTCGGACCGATTCGGGCAAACCGGATGCTAATTTTACACCTGGTTTGCCGAACCAGTCGTTGCAAGGACTGGCTGGCCCCGCCCATTCCTCCCTTCCCCTCCCAGGAGTCTCCACATGGCCCGTTTTGGATGCCAGGTAAGTTCAGCGCCCGCGCCAAGGTTCTGGGCCTCCCGAAAGTTCCAGAAGTCCAGAAACGGGCCTGTTTCTACCCTCCGGAGGGCCTCCAGAGCCTGGGGGAGGCTGTTTTCATTCTCCGGCAGGCTCAAGGAAACTCTGGAGCTTGGGGAGGCTGAAAATGCCACACCCACCCTGGCCACATCCACCCAGCAACTGGGCAGAGAACCCGTTGCTAAAATGTCTTAATCCCTCCCCAGTTTTTAAACCAAAGTTTAAAGAAGACAGAGACTAACTATGGGTAGTCCGCGACTTACAACCACAAATGGGACCAGGAACGTCCTTCACTAAGCAATCCTTCATTGTTAAATCGCTAAGGGAGTTGGGCCTGATTTTACCACCGTTTTCACTGCGTCCATGACGTGAGTCGTGCGCTTGTTAAAACAAATCTGCTCCTGCCAATCGATTTTTTGCTCATCGGAAGTCACCAATGGTGATCACATGATCGTGGGACATTGCAACCGGATGTAAATACATGTGGTTGCGAATCACTTGAATTGTGATCTGTGGATGGTGGGCAGACTATGACAGTTGTAAGCGCAACCACCAGTTGTAAGGCCCATTCATAACATCAGTCGCTTGGATCTTACCAAGATAAACGGGGATTGAGCCCAGACAAAGAAAATAACTTGAGAAAACACCTCAGACTGGCCCCACTCTCATGAAAATAAAAATGGGGGGGGGGAGTACATTCAGACTTGCAAGGTTTTGTTACTATAGCTTTACAATAAAAGATCTAGTGGTTAAGGCACCAGGCTAGATGCCAGGAGGCCGTGAGTTCTAGTTTCTCCTTAGGCATGAAAGTCAGCTGGATGACTTTGAGCCAATCACTGGGACACAGTGAGCTCTAGTCTCACCTTAAGCATGAAAACCAGTTGGGAGACTTTGGCCAATCACCAGGAGATGGTGAGTTCTAGTTTCACTTTACAGATGAAAGCCAGCTGGGTGGCTTTAGGCCAATTACCAGGAATGGTGAGTTCTAGTCCCACCTTAAACACTGAAAACCAGTTGGGTGACTTTGGCCAATCACCTGGAAATGGTGAGTCTATTTCCACCACAAAAGCCAGTTGAGTGACTTTGGGCCAATCACCAGGTGACAGTGAGTTCTAGTTCCACCTTAGAGGTGAAAATCAGCTGGGTGATTTTGGGCCAAAAACACCAGGAGATGGTGAGTTCTAGTTCCACCTTAGCCATGAAAGCCAACTGGGTAGCTTAGGGCAAATCCCGTTCTCTCAGCCCAACCCATCTCACAGGGTTGTTGTTGTGAGGAAAAAAAGGAGGAGGAAGGTCTGTTGGACATGTTCACCGCCCCGAGTTATTTGTAAAAATAATAAAGGAGGGATCCAAATAAATAAATCAAATAAAAATACACATTTATGTGGCCAGAATAGGAAGGGTATTAGGCGTGTTCGATGCCCTGAGTTATTTATGAAAATAATGAATGTGGAAAATAAATTTTAAAAAAGTAAAATAATAAATACAATGATGTACATGCTTTCTTGGTCTTCCTTACAGAGCTAATATATCTGTTGTCTATAGCCTAATTTGGCCTTTATCGATATTGATCGAGAGGCATCTCGAAAATGCTCATTGCTCATTTTTCATCAAGGTCCCTGTTACCTCATAAAGGTAAAGGTTCCCCTCACACATATATGCTAGTCGTTCCTGACTCTAGGGGGCGGTGCTCATCTCCATTTCAAAGCCGAAGAGCCAGCGCTGTCCGAAGACGTCTCTGTGGTCATGTGGCCGGCGTGACTCAATGCCAAAGGTGCATGGAATGCTATTCCCTTCCCACCAAAGGTGGTCCCTATTTTTCTACTTGGATTTTTTACCTGCTTTCGAACTGCTAGGTTGGCAGAAGCTGGGACAAGTCACGGGAGCTCACCCCGTTACGCGGCACTTGGGATTCGAACCGCTGAACTGCCGACCTTTCGATCGACAAGCTCAGCGTCTGAGCCACTGAGCCACCGCGTTCCTTATACACATTATACGTTACCTCATACACAGCCACATTCGAGGTTTCATAGGTTAGAGTTGTGCTTTTCACCGACAACGAGTGAGTCACGGATCTCAAGCTGTGCACTTCGGAGCAGCTTCTCGATTCACTGAGATTGTCCAGAGTTAACCACTGTGAAGGCAAACAATCACAGCCAGAGATTAAGCAAAGATGGAAACCAATGGGGCAAAGAACATATAGAGGCAGTCCTCGACTTGCAACCTGTCTGGCCCCTGTCGGAGTCTGAATCCGAAGGGGAAGAGGAACAGCTGACAGAGAGTGAGAGAGGGGATCTATTGGCTGTGGAAGAAACTGGGGAAGGGCAAAGTCAGGCTGGGCAGAGCAGGGGAGAGGTAGAACAAGGGAGAGGGAGTTCAGACGAAGACCAAGGCCCAGCCCCTCCTCATCCCAGGCAGCGCAGGGAGGAATGGAGAAGAGAGCAACATGAGTGGGTTGCGTGGCTTACGAGGGAAGAAAGGGACCGGATCCTCTTTACAAGGCACAGCTGCTGATGGAGTTTAAAAGGAGAGGCAAATGGGAGGAGCGGTTGTCGGGAACAAACGCTGAGTTTATCTGATGTTTCTTTGAATCCTGGCATCCTCCTAACAGGTTTGATTTACTGCCCTGCAAAATATAATTCCCTGGTCTTGCCTTGCTGGATTTTTAGTTGGAAGTTTTCTGCAACTTACAACATTTGGGGCTGAAATATTGTCAGCCAAGGACTGTTACAGGTGGGTGGAAGAGCTCTCTCTCCAGGCCGGAGAGTTGAAAGGGACATTGGGGGGCACAGTTGGCGATAATAAAGGGACTCACATCGGTTCTCTGGCTGTGTTGCCTTTGTGTCGCGCCCTGGGTCATCACACAACCATTCATTTATGTTCGAAGTTACAACAGGACTGAAAAAAAAGGGACTTATGTCTGATGCAACCGACCAGAATCGTGACTTTTTGGATACCTGGCCACACACCCCTTTAAGGTGTCAGCAAGCGACAGTCCCATATGACTTACCACTCTAGTGTCCCAAAGGTGCTTTTTCTGGAGGCACCTGGACTTTCTGGTTTTTCTTTGAAGACGTTTCGCTTCTCATCCGAGAGGCTTCTTCGACTCTGACTGGATGGTGGGTGTTCTCTCCCCCTTTGCCTCCGTCCGAGCGATGGCTTAATTAGCCGGCACTATCAGCTCTGGCAGCAAAACAGCGAGCGTCTGCCAAGTCTCTCTGTAATCTCCCTCAACGCTGATGTGTCAAACAGTACTTCTGCTCTTAGTTAAGCAGTTAATTTGCCTGCTACAAAGAGGCACAGCAGCTCTTGCTGCCTTTATATCCTGTGGGGTGTGGCTCCATGACTCAGCACTTCCTAGGCCTGCCCCACCCCTGCTTCTGTTGTTCCCGCCTCTCCTGCCTACGAAACCTAGGGTCCAGCCAGGCCTGATTGCCATCAGCTGGGTATGGAGGTGTGTCCTTGGGGGGGGGAAGAGTCAGGGGACGGAGGCTTATCTCCTCCACCTGGCCTGCTTCTGGCTCCTGGAGCTGACCCAAGGAAGCCGGTGCTCCCGAAGTAAATCTTGTCGGCCCTTCCCCCTCACTTTCCAAGTCACTTTCTGGCAGGAGGCCCGGCTCGGGCCAGGGGGGGGCATGGACACAACAGTGGGGAATGGAAGGATTTATGTTCCTTGCAGACAGAGCTGGTCATTTGCATTCTTTTAGAGCAGGAGTCTCCAACTCAATTTCACTGACGGCTGCATGGGGGTTGTGTTTGACCTCGGGTGGACGTGGCCAGGGTGGGTACGGGTAGCATGACATCACTCGTGTTGGGGGGCACCTGTGGTGGCCCGAACCAGAGGTGGAATTCAGCCAGTTCAGACCAGTTCCGACAAACCGGTAGTAGTGACCTGCGGGTGGGGTGGGCCACCCACTCGCCCCGGCGCTATGCTATCGCATTTATCCACGTTTTCAAGCCACATGCATGTGTGCAAGCCACGTGTGTGAGAAAAGCACCTGCGCGGAAGGCCGTGTCCATGCGCACGCTCACATTTTCGGTGCTGGGCGAACCGGTAGGTAAATTATGTGAATTCCACCGTGGGCCCGAATTCTCCGCCAGCGAACACGGGCTCCCGAGCTCCGTTTTCAGCTGGGACAGCCTCCTGCAACCTTCTGCTAGCAAAAATGGAACTCGGGGTGACGTGCAACCTCCATTTTTATTGCCAGAGGTCGTCCAGGGCAGCCCCGCGGGCCAGATTTAAGCACCCCATTGGCTGGATCCGGCCCTTGGACCTTGACACCAGTGTTTTAGAGAGTCATTGAGGCTACCTGGAAATTTATCAGTGTCCCCAGGAACACTGACAAATCTCCAGTTAGCCAAAACCTCCATGTGGCCAAAATTGTGGAAACCTTTTGGGAAAAGTATGTTTTTGAGGGTTGATGGCTAATAACACCACTTTTTTTTGTTCTGGAACTTTTTTCTGATGGAATGGCCTGGGAATAGCTCAGACCTTCACCCAATTGAAAATCTATGGAGACGACTAAAGACTTGTTAGTACAGTCATATACAATTAGTTGGGCTTGCCCAGTCACCACCCCCTCCTTTTAACTCTCTTCCCTCTTCTACCTTCTTCTACTTTCCAGACCTTCCTCCCCTTCTCTTATCTACATCATCTCCTCCCTCCACCCTATACCTTCCTTCTCCCTCTTCTATCCCTCTTCCTTCCTCTTCTCCCTCTTCTACCCCTCTTCTCCTCTTTCCTACCTCCTACTCTCCTCTTCTCCCTCCCACCATTCTAAAATGGTAGCTGGGCAGACCGACCCTACATTAATTATATTTATACATTTTCAATAATCCCTGTATATTAACCATCACTCCATCCTCTACCCTCAACCCACCCCCCAGTTCCCCTCCCCCTTACCCCTCACCCCCACCCCCCGACTTCCCAGAACAAAATGCAGGGTATCAAAACTAACAATCATAATCCAAAATAAATCTTAAATTATAATCTCTAGTCACTTCACATATAATCACACTCTCAATTCCCCTCTCCTTCAAAAATATATCCAATACAAAATATTTCCTAAATTTACTCATATGCTATTCGATATTTTTTTATCTGATACTTATTTTGAATATAATCATAACATAACATAACAACAGAGTTGGAAGGGACCTTGGAGGCCTTCTAGTCCAACCCCCTGCCCAGGCAGGAAACCCTACACCATCTCAGTCAGATGGTTATCCAACATTTTCTTAAAAATTTCCAGTGTTGGAGCCAATCAATCAATCAATCCACATTTTCCATTCTAAAATATATTTTTCTTGTGTATAGTCTTTCAAATAAGCAGAAATGACTGTACATTGGATGAGTTGTTGGATATGAATGTAAAAATAAAACTTTTTTATAAAAAAAAAAGACGTTAGTCACACTTGTTAGAAGCGACCCAGCAATAAAACCCAGTTAATTGAAGCCATCCTTCAATCTTGGTTTCACATTAGAACAGCTACAGAACTAAAAGACTTGGTTCACTCCATGGGAAGACATTGTAAGGCCGTGATTCATGCTAAAGGTTACCCAACTAAGGATTAACTGACATGGGGATCATTTTTGTATATCTCGTTTTTTCTACGTGTTTCACTTTTCTTCTTTATACTGTAGCTGCTATTCTAATAGCAAATCCTTCATCAAAGTTATTGCATTGCATTCTTGATTAAATTATCTTTCCATTGATATATAACTTTATGGTACTACTCCCCACCCCACCCCCCAAAAGTGGTGTTATTAGCTAGTTTTAGAAAATGCACTTTTCCCCAAAAGGTTTCCACAATTTTGGCCACTACTATAGATTGGAGATAGATGATATCATATCCCTCCCCCTCTGCTGAGAGAGGGTGGATACAGATGGCCTCTTTGACTCCTCTTTCACACCAGCGGTCTTCTCTGTCCAAGATGTGGGCTTTGTTGTCTTCGAAAGAGTGGCCTGTGTCTTTGAAGAGCTGAAGAAGCTCCTCGGATGAGAAGCGAAACGTCTTCAGAGAAAAACCAGGAAGTCCAGTTGCCTCTTTAAAAAAAAAACGCACCGTTGAGACAAACCACGACTTGGATGACGGAGAATCTCCATAGGCATTTACCATTCTACTGATTTTGGTGTTCGCGAAAGTTAGATCGTCTAAAGTCAGAAACAGCCTCTGCGATCCTTTCACGAATTTGGGGTGACTGTTTCTGAAAAAGATAACAAAAACAGGCATGTGTCTTTGGCCACCATCCATGGTCATACAAATGTGCATTTTATTTGGATCCCTCTATTATTTTGACAAATAACTCCAGGTGGTGGACATATCCACGACACATATCCATCTCCTGGTGATTGGCCTTGGTCAGGGGTCTGCAAACGTGGCTCTTTTAAGACTTGTGGACTTCAACTCCCAGAGTGGCGTGTCCCACCCCCACTTGACGAGAGGAAGTCCGTAACAAACTCGGCAACGAAGCCTTTGCAGCCTGTCAAGTTCCTTCGAGGTTTATCAGGACAGGCAGGAGTCCAAGTTGTGACTTCAGCGATAGGGTCCGATATCAGCAAACTAGATAAGACTTTGCTTGACTCAAGGTTGGAATGCCAAAAGCAGGTCCTTTATATAGGCTGTGGGGTGTGGCTCCATGACTCAGCTTTTATCCAGGCCTGCCCCACCCCTCCTTCTGCTGGCGTCGCCTCTCAGATCTCCGGAAGCGAGGGTCCTCCCACTGTGAATTGTCTTCAACTGGATCTGCTGTCAGCGTCTGGGAAAAGGAGGGGTCAGAGGGAGTAGGGCCGAGTGATTCCAGCACCTGGCTGGCTTCCTGCTCTGAAGGCTGAACCAAAGGAACACACGCTGTATGAGTGAGGTTTCTTGGGCTACTCCTTTCACTCCTGGAATCCTCTCCGGGCATGGGGCCAGGGCCGGGGGCTGGAGGCATGACAGGCCATTCATCTTCATTATCGGACTCGGAGTCTGATAAAAGGCCTGGTTGGAGACGGGAGGGGCCCGGCTGAGGAGAGGAGGGAGGACGAGTCACAACACAGTCAGCTTTGCTGAGAGTTGAAGTCCACAAGTCTTAAAAGAGCCAAGTTTGCAGACCCCTGGCCTAGATCTCCCAAGAGGTCTCTGGAACCCCAAAAACTCTTTTGAGCAAACAATTACAGGTAGTCCTCAACTTACAATAGTTCTTTTAGTGACCGTTCCAAGTTACAACACTGAAAAAAGCGACACATGACTGTTTTGCAACACTCACGACCGTTGCGGCATCCCCGATGATCATGTGATCAAAATCCGAACACATGGCAGCTGGCTCGTATTTATGACCGCTGCTGTGTCCCAAGGTGGAGCGATCCCATTGTGTGACCCTCTGACAAGCAACGTCGATGGGGAAGCCGGATTCCCCTAACAACCAAGTTGCGAATTTACCAACCGCAGGGGAGTCACTTAACAACCGAGGCAGGAAAGGTCGTAACATGCAGCAAAACTCACTTAACAAATGTATCACTTAACATAAACTGAAATTTTGGGGACTCAATTGTAGTCATAAGTCGAGGACTTTCTGTAAGGTAGGGGCTGTGTAGGTTGGCCAACTGACACCCCTTCTAACTCTAAGGCAGGTTTGCAACCCATGTTTGATTCAGTCGCTAAGTTTGCACAATGCCTTAGAGCAGGGGTCTCCAACCTTGGCAACTTTAAGACTTGTGGACTTCAACTCCCAGAATTCTGGGAGTTGAAGTCCACAAGTCTTAAAGTCCCAGAACTCTGGGAGTTGAAGTCCACAAGTCTTAAAGTCCCAGAACTCTGGGAGTTGAAGTCCACAAGTCTTAAAGTCCACAACTCTGGGAGTTGAAGTCCACAAGTCTTAAAGTCCACAACTCTGGGAGTTGAAGTCCACAAGTCTTAAAGTTGACAAGGTTGGAGACCCCTGCCTTAGAGCAGGGGGCTCAAACTCAAGTCACCACATCCAACCTGTGGGCCACATCTAGCCTGTGGGGTGTTTAAATCTGGCCCGTAGGGCCGGCCTGGAAATAGCAAAGGAACTACCTCTAGTACCTCCGGCAGCCAAAATGAGGCATGGGCAGTGGTGGGATTCAGCTGGTTCGCGCCAGTTCAGGCAAACCGGTAGTTAAATTGCTTGGTGGCCCCGCCCCTTCCCACCCTGCCCCTTTCAAGAGTCCCCATGCACCCGATTTTGGCTCCCAGGTAAGTGCAGGGAGGCCTCCTAGCGGTGTGGGGGTGATGTAACCCTCCCGCAGCACATTTTGCTCCCGCGGGGGTGGGGGGTGCAGGAGGCTGAGTTCTGCCTGTCACACCTCCTGGCCATGCCCACCCAACCGGTCATTAGGACAGAGAACCGACTGTTGAATTATTTGAATACCACCACTGGGCATGGGGGGGGGGGCGCACAAGGCCCTCCCATGCCCAGTTTTGGCCAGCGGAGTGCTGCAGGAGCTCATCCAAGCCGAAAATGGGGCTCACGGGGGCTGTGCACGGCCTCCCCATCAGTGGTGGGATTCAACATTTTTTACTACCGGTTCTGTGGGCGTGGCTTGGTGGGCGTGGCTTGGTGGGCGTGGCAGGGGAAGGATACTGTAAAATCCCCATTCCCACCCCGCTCTGGGGAAAGGATACTGTAAAATCTCCATTCTCACCCCACTCCAGGGGAAGGATACTGTAAAATCTCCATTCCCTCCCCACTCCAGGGGAAGGATACTGTAAAATCTCCATTCCCTCCCCACTCCAGGGGAAGGATATTGCAAAATCCCCATTCCCTCCCCACTCCAGGGGAAGGATACTGTAAAATCTCCATTCCCTCCCCACTCCAGGGGAAGGATACTGTAAAATCTCCATTTCCTCCCCACTCCAGGGGAAGGATACTGTAAAATCTCCATTTCCTCCCCACTCCAGGGGAAGGATACTGTAAAATAGGATAATGATCCCGCAATCAAAGAAATCCAGTTTGACACCCCTGCCTTAGCGGTATTCCAACGAAAACTAGGAGATACAATCTCTCGTATCAGATATAGAAAAAGTCCAGCCGCACTGGGTTTTCTTTGGCTCCGTTAATAATTTTGCATTATTATTATTTTCAGAGATGAAGCAGGAAGCCGGATTAATTCGCTCTCCCGCCTTGAATTGTCAGAGGAATCCAAACATCTGGCCTGCCGTAATTGCCCTTTAAAATTTCTTTACTTAGCACAATTGATTTCCTGAGATCATTAGCTAATTGGGCCACCCAGAAAGGCTCCTGAGAGAGATAAAGGATGCTCCGGTCCGGCTGTGAACAAAATCTGGAGTGGATTCCTGGTTGAGGATGGGTCGCGACCAGTAGTGGGTTTCTTTTTTTTTTTACTACGGTTCTGTGGGTGTGGCTTGGTGGGCGTGGCATGGCTTGGTGGGCGTGGCAGGGAAGGATACTGTAAAATCTCCATTTCCTCCCAATCAGCTGGGACTTGGGAGGCAGAGAATAGATGGGGGCGGGGCCAGTCAGAATTTTTACTACCGGTTCTCCGACCTACTCAAAATTTCCGCTACTGGTTCTCCAGAACTGATGAGAACCTGCTGAAACTCACCTCTGGTCGAGACTGTGCCATTGTGAAGATGGATCTGTTTGCAGGGTGAGGTCAAATAGGCTTAATAGGGGTTTTTAAATACGGATTTTATTGGGATTTATTTTATATTTTGTATAGTATTTTAAATTTAGGCTACTGGAATAAGTTTTTAAATATTGTTTTTATTGAAATGTATCGTAATAATAATAATAATAATAATAATTATTATTATTATTATTATTATTATTATTATTATTATTATTATTATTATTATTATTATTATTATTATTATTATTATTATTAAAGAGTGGTGGCCCCAGCAACTTGGCCGAAGCTCCGCCTGCTCTTTAGGGGCCACGCAAACAGGTGAAGTTTTAACCACACCGCTGTGCCTTGAATTGCTTGATTGCATTATTATAAAACATAACTAGCCTATACAGATAGTTCTCGACTTACAATCATTCATTTAGCGACCATTCAAAGTTACAATCATCTCCATCTTTTAACAACCCCATAATCCCTTGCGGGGTGGAGTCTGGGCAACTGAATGGAGCAAGCGGAGTTTTTTAATGGCCGGATGCCTTTCGTGTTGCCAGTGCGGAGTTTTGTTCAGCAGATAATATTCTCATGGTGCCCAGAGAGAGAAATATCTGCCTCTACCTAGGATCGAACTCACAGCCTCCTGATTGTGAGGCGAGAGCTCCACCTCTAAGCCACCATACATCACTCCTACCATTCAAAGTTACAACAGCGTTGACAAATGCTGACCTGATGAGGTACGTCAGGTACAAGCCAAAGAGAAGCAAAAAGACGGGTGGTGACAGTAGTAGAATCACGATCAGCAACCCTGGATCTGGCCAAAGAAACAGAGATCAAACAACGATGGTTTAGAGTTGACCAATCTGAGTGTGAGGACATATAGTCCTTACATTAGTCGACTTACAACCATTTGTAAAGGAGACTATTTGTAACTCGGGGGTTGAAATGTGGGGACCTTGGTGTTGTCTGAACTTGCTTGTTTTCTTGCAGGCGTTTCATGACCCGACTAGGTAATATCACCAGTCTAGAAGGGCGTGGGGTTTATGAGGAAGAGGAAGAGGGATTTGCTCTCGCTTCCATTGAGGACCTGTATACTGCACGAATCAAGAAGAGGGCCGTGAAAATATTTACAGATCACTCGCATCCAGGACATAAACTGTTTCAACTCCTACCCTCAAAACGATGCTATAGAGCACTGCACACCAGAACAACTAGACACAAGAACAGTTTTTTCCCGAAGGCCATCACTCTGCTAAACAAATAATTCCCTCAACACTGTCAGACTATTTACTGAATCTGCACTACTATTAACCTTCTCATAGTTCCCATCACCCATCTCTTTCCATTTATGACTGTATGACTGTAACTTTGTTGCTGGCAATCCTTACGATTTATATTGATATATTGACCATCAATTGTGTTGTAAATGTTGTACCTTGATGAAGGAATCTTTTCTTTTATGTACACTGTGAGCATATGCACCAAGACAAATTCCTTGTGTGTCCAATCACACTTGGCCAATAAAAAATTCTATTCTATTCTATTCTATTCTTTATATTCTCCCAATGCCTTCTAACACTGATGGTGTTAGCTAGTTGGGGTCATTAAACATCTGCAAGAAAACAACCAAGCTCAGACAGCACCAAGGGCCCCATAGTCCTTTTCCACCTCCTCCTCCCCCTCCCCCTCCTCTCCACAAACTCCACTCTTTTTTACCACTGATGATGTTACCTAGTTGGGTCATGAAACATCTGCAAGAAAATAAACATGCTTAGCAAGCACCAAGCAGCCCACATTATTATTATTATTATTATTCCTCCTCCTCCTCCTCCTCCTCCTCCTCCTCCTCCTCCTCCTCCTCCTCCTCCTCCTCCTCCTCCTCCTCCTCCTCCTCCTCCTCCTCCTCACAACCCCCCTCCTTTCTATCACAGATGACATCACCCAGTTGGGTTATAAAACATCTGCAAGAAAACAACCAAGCTCAGAACTGCCTCAAGGATCCATCAAGTAATTGCATTTATAGTTGGTTGGTTGATGTTTGACCCTTTCAAGATGCTATAAACCTGTGATGGTGAACCTATGGCATGAGTGCCAGAGGTAGCACAGAGAGCCCTCTGTGGGCACCTGCACCGTCGCCAGCTGCTGTTCCGGTTTCCAGCATGCACATGAGTGCCGGCCAGCTGGACTTTGGCTGGAGCGCCGGAAACCCAAAGACCATCTGACTGGTGCGCATGAACATCAACGGTGGGTTTCAAATTTTTTTTGCTACCGGTTCTGTGGGCATGGCTTGGTGGGCGTGGCTTGGTGGGGGTGGCAGGGGAAGGATACTGTAAAACCTCCATTCCCACCCCACTCCAGGGGAAGGATACTGCAAAATCCCCATTCCCACCCCACTCCAGGAGAAGGATACTGCAAAATCCCCATTCCCACCCCACTCCAGGGGAAGGTCACTGCAAAATCCCCATTTCCTCCCGATCAGCTGGGCCTCGAGAGGAAGAGAATAGATGGGGGCGGGGCCAGTCAGAATTTTTACTACCGGTTCTGTGGGCGTGGCTTGGTGGGCATGGCATTGCTTGGTGGGCGTGGCTTGGTGGGCATGGCAGGGGAAGGTTACTGCAAAATCCCCATTCCCTCCCAATCAGCTGGGCCTCGAGAGGCAGAGAATAGATGGGGGCGGGGCCAGTCAGAATTTTTACTACCTGGTTCTGTGGGCGTGGCTTGGTGGGTGTGGCTTGGTGGGCGTGGCAAGGGAAAGCTACTGTAAAATCTCCATTCCCACCCCAATCCAGGGGAAGGTTACTGCAAAATCCCCATTTCCTCCCGATCAGTTGGGCCTCGAGAGGCAGAGAATAGAATTTTTACTACCGGTTCTCCGAACTACTCAAAATTTCCGCTACTGGTTCTCCAGAATTGGTCAGAACCGGCTGAAACCCACCTCTGATGCACATGCATTTTTGGAAAAACAGGCTAAAAACAGCCTGAAAAAAGCCCAAAAAACAGGCTGTTTTCCGGGCCGTTTTCCAGCTGTTTTTTCCAAAAAGTTGTGTTCAACTAGCCCATGCGTTTTGGTTTGGGCACTCAGCGCCGAAAAGATACGCCAATACTGTTATAAACCATTGTTCCATTGAAGGAGAGCATCCAATCGTATGGAAGTGACAATTCCCACACCTCCAGGAAATCGGGAAGGGTCGTCCCTAGGCAGGAAAACGAGCCAGAGAAAGCTCTTGGCAATATTTTTGCAGGGTAATCATTGTGCAAATGTTTTGTTTTTTTTCTTCCCAGGGTGTGATACTAACAGGCGTCCTCTCTTTCGCAGGGGACGTGGGGTTCAAACCAGCAGGCCGAATCCACTGGGGGCGATCTCCCCCCAGGGAAATGGATTGTCCTCCCCAGGGGCTGCATCATGCCCGAAGATGCCTCCAGCAGGTAAGTCGGGTACAGGTGACTTCCTTTCCCATCCGTGTCCAGAATCATGTATCTGCCCAGCGGCCTTCCTCTGCTGTCGACTTGAATCCTGTGGCTGAAGCCGGCAAAGTCCAAATTTCTGACATGATGACTCAAAGTTGCTCCCAAAGGTTCAGAAGTTTGGGGCCGGGCTACTTTGGCTAGGACTTTTGTGAGCAGGTAAATGGCATCGTAGATTGTCCCAAAAAGTGGAGTGACCTGCAGAAGAACACAAGGTTGGAACAACAGGTTCTTCGGTATTTATCTCATTTGTATACATTCCCTCCTTTATTATTTGGACAAAATGATTCAAGGTGGCAAATACCAACCCACCTTCCTCCTCCTCCTGTTTTCCTCACAGCAACAACCCTGTGAGGTGGGTTGGGCTGAGAGAGAGACAGACACTGGCTAAAGAACCCCAGCTGGCTTCCATGGCTAAAGTGGGACTAGAACTCACCATCTCCTGGTGATTGGCCCACTGGCTTTCCTGCCAAAGCAGGACTAGAACTCACCGTCTCCTGGTGATTGGCCCAAAGTCACCCAACTAGCTTTCCTGCCAAAGGCGGGACTAGAACTCACCACCTTATGATGATTGGCCCAAAGTCAACCAACTAGCTTTCCTGCCAAAGCAGGACTAGAACTCACCGTCTGCTGGTGATTGGCCCAAAGTCACCCAACTGGCTTTCCTGCCAAAGGCGGGACTAGAACTCACCACTTTCTGATGATTGGCCCAAAGTCACCCAGCTGGCTTTCCTGCCAAAGCAGGACTAGCACTCACCACCTTCTGGTGATTGGCCCAAAGTCACCAACTAGCTTTCCTGCCAAAGGCGGGACTAGAACTCATCATCTCTTGATGATTGGCCCAAAGTTACCTAGCCAGCTTTCCTGCTAAAGCAGGATTAGAACTCACCGTCTGATTGGCCCAAAGTCACCCAACTGGCTTTCCTGCCAAAGGCGGGACTAGAACTCATCATCTCTTGGTGATTGGCCCAAAGTCACCCAGCCAGCTTTCCTGCTAAAGCAGGATTAGAACTCACCGTCTCCTGGTGTTTGGTCCAAATTCACCGACCCAGCTTTCCTGCCAAAGCAGAACTAGAACTCACTGTCTCCTGGTGATTAATCCAAAGTCACCCAACTGGCTTTCCTGCCAAAGCAGGACTAGAACTCACCGTCTCCTGGTGATTGGCCCAAGGTCACCCAATCGGTTTCCATGCCCTAAGGCAGGCCTAGAACATACAACCTCCTGCTTTCTAGCCTGAAGCCTTAACCGCTTCACCAAACTGGCTCCCGCAATGATACTTACTATGTAGTAGTAGTAGTAGTAGTAGTAGTAGTAATAATTGCACAGACTCTGGCGTAAACCAGTGCAGGTGGTTCCAGTGGTACTCGGCACATTGGGAGCTGTGCCTAAAAACCTAGGCAAGCACTTCAAAGCAATTGGCGCTGACAAGATCACCATTGGTCAGCTGCAGAAGGCCACCTTACTGGGATCTGCTCGCATAATCCACCGATACATCACGCAGTCCTAAACACTTGGGAAGTGTTTGACTAGTGATCTGTGATACGAAATCCAGCATAATTATCTCATTTGCTGTGTATACTGTCATTTTGTATAAATAAAATAATAATAATAATAATTTACAAACTAATGCCATGAAAGCAAAGATACAAAAATCCACCGACAATCCAAACCGCCAACTTTGCAACAACAAAGTCAAAACTGTTTCACATTTAATATGTGAATGCAGCAAAATTGCACAAACTGATTACAAAGCGAGACACGACCGAGTTCCTAAATTAATCCTTGGTCATTATGTAAAAAATATGGCTTGCCTATATCCAAAAAGTCATGGGAACATAAAGTGGAAAAAGTTAGAGAAAATGAGAAGGTGAAGATCTTCTGGGACTTTTGAATACAGACAGATCGTCACTTGAAACACAACACACCAGATATCACAGTTGTGGAAAACCGAAACGTACAATTTATTGACATCGCGGTACCAGGAGATGCCAGAGTCGAAGAAAAAGAACTGGAAAAAATCGTGAAATATCGCGATCTGGCCATCAAAACTACACGGCTATGGATGAAACACGTAACAGGGATACCCATTGTCACCGGGGCACTTGGTACCGTGTCCAAGAATTTTACAAAACACATCAAGAAATTGCAGCTTCCTGCAATAACACCAGCGGAACTGCAAAAAAAACCTGTGCTACTTGGAACATCGTACATCTTAAGAAGATACTTCATTGATACCTAGGATGCTGGTAGCAACCCGTATCAACCATTAGCACCAGTCAATGGTATTTGTGATGCCTTTTTGAATGTTCAGTTGACTGAGTTTCATGTTGAATGAATAAAGATATATATAATAATAGCCTTTATTATCATTGTACATCACGTATACAATGAAATTGGTTGTAGATCAATTGTATATCTATCAATCGGCATAACGAAAAATAGAATGGTTGAAAGACCATAGATTAGTTTTACCCTTGCTTAATTTCAGTGGGCATGAAGGAATATTGCTCGGACCGTGGTACCGATCCATAGAGATTGGTTAGATGTCGTCTGGAGCTACTGTGTGAATCCAGAAAAGGTATAATTTCTATAATCAGGTTAATTGTATTGTGCGAAGGCGGCCAGGTTGAAAATTCAGTAAGGCTATGGTATCCTCGCGAATATATTAGGGCTGCGCACGGAATGATGGACTTCAAGATACAGGTAGCCCTTGACTTACAGCCGTTCATTTAGAGACCGTTTCTACTTACAACGGCACTGAAAAAAACCACTTATCACCATTTTTCACATTTTTAGACTAGACTAGACTAGACTAGAATAGAATAGAATAGAATAGAATAGACTAGAATAGAATTTATGACCATTGCAGCGTTCCCATGGTCACATGATCAAAATCCAGATGTTTGCCAACTGACTCATATTTATGACGGTCGCAGTGTCCCCGAGGTCATGCAATCTCCTTTTGCAACCTTCTAAGGAGCAAAATCAACGGAGCAGTTAGATTCACTTAACAACCGTGTTACCGACTTAACCGCTGCAGCGATTCACTTAGTGCCTGTGGCAAGAAAGGTCGTAAAATGGGTCTGAGCTCACTTAGCAAAGGCCTCGCTTAGCAAGCATAACTTTTTGGGGCTCAGCTGCGGTCCTAAGTCGAAGACTTACCCGTAGATGAGACTGACCTGTTCTGGCTCCAAATCCGCTTTTATTTCGCCTTTTTCTTGGGCCGCGTGGAAAGCTTCGTAGAAAGTCCATTCTCCAGACTGTAAGGTGATCGTCAGCACCGCGTCGTAAGCCTTCCGGAAGGCTCCATCGTTTTCCAGAAGGAAATAGGAATGGTTTCCGTAAGGGAGGCTGTAGAAGAGGGTATCGTAGGGCAAAAAGACGTATCGGCCGTCAGCCAGTCCGAGTTCCTGGGCTTTGCTTAGAAAGGTTGCTTGGACTTCCCCTCCGATGAGAGCAGACGCCATGCAGAGGAGGAGGACTGAGAGGAGGAAAGGAAGGGGTTAAAACTTTCTGCTGACACAGGAAAGGAAGGGAAAGAAAAATGGAATTAACTCAACAACAGAGTTGGAAGGGACCTTGGAGGTCTTTTAGTCCAACACCCTCCAATAGGAGGAACTTCTATCCAGTGGGGGCATTCAAATAATTTAACAACTGGGTCTCTAATGACCGGCTGGGTGGGCGTGGCCATGGTGGGCGTAGCCAGGGGCGTGAGACACAGAGGTGGGTTTCAGCAGGTTCTGACCAGTTCTGGAGAACCAGTAGCGGAAATTTTGAGTAGTTGGGAGAACCGGTAGTAAAAATTCTGACTGGCCCCGCCCCTATCTATTCTCTGCCTCCCAAGTCCCAGCAGATCGGGAGGAAATGGGGATTTTGCGGTAACCTTCCCCTGCCACACCCACCAAGCCATGCCCACCAAGCCACACCCACAGAACTGGTAGTAGCCTATCTATTCCCTGCCTCCCGAGTCCCAGCTGATCGGGAGGAAATGGGGATTTTGCGGTAACCTTCCCCTGCCACGTCCACCAAGCCACGTCCACCAAGCAATGCCACGCCCACCAAGCCACACCCACAGAACCGGTAGTAAAAATTCTGATTGGCCCCGCCCACATCTATTCTCTGCCTCCCTAGTCCCAGCTGATCGGGAGGAAATGGAGATTTTGCAGTAACCTTCCCCTGCCACGTCCACCAAGCCACGCCCACCAAGCCACACCCAAGCGGTCACTAAACGAATGGGTATAAGTTGAGGACTACCTGTAGTTCATTTCTAACTTCTGAGTTTTGCCCTACCGAACCTGGTCTGCTTACTTCTTAATACATTCAGAGGAAGGGAGGAAAGAAGGAAAGAAGGGGAAGGCAAAGACGAAAGAAAGAAGAGGAAAAGGAAGGAAGGAAGGAAGGAAGGAAGGAAGGAAGGAAGGAAGGAAGAAGAGAGGGAGGGAGGAAATAGGAGCGAGAAGGAGGGAAGGAGGAGGGAAATGGGGGAAGGAAGGGAGCAAAGAAGGAAGGAAGGAAATAGGATAGGGAGGGGGGATACAAGAGGGAGAAGGAAGGATGGAAGGAAGGAAGGAAGGAAGGAAGGAAGGAAGGAAGGAAGGAAGGAAGGAAGGAAGGAAGGAAGGAAAATATTAGACAACAATCAAGGAATTTCCTCAATCAAGGAACAACTAACTCAGACAAACAACCCAAGAGTAAACCATGGCTTAATTAAGGGACCACCAAAATCAACACGGCCTAATCAAGGGACCACCAACAGTGACAGGGCAAGCCACCAGTATATAACCAGAGAGAATATCCCCACTCCTTTCTAGCACTGATGATGTTACCTAGTTGGGTAATTAAATGTTTGCAAGAAAACAACCAAGCCCAGAGACCACCAAGGACCCTACAGCTCCAAATATTTGCTTCCGTGGAATTTTGAAAGGTTTTCCAAGATGTTCAGATGTAGGTTGGGAACCTGATCCATCTCCATTTTGCTAGCTTCCCATCCAGATCACTTCCCCACTTACCTTTGATGTTTCCAGAAGCTTCTATCTTGGTCCAAGCCTCTTCTACTTTTTCTGTTTCCGTCCCGGTGGAGGTAACAAGAACCACAGGTAGCCCGTGGCTTTTGAGAACGCTAGCCAGCTTCTGGGCTGTGTCCATCCAAAAGTCCCCCTTGGAAGAGATGATGCCGACATGAGCCCAGTTAAAATATCTCAAGACGTTGAGGAGGACAGTAACCGGTGAAGGCAAAGTTCTGATAAACCACGGTTGGTGAATTGGCTTCTCCAGGTCATCGTTTAGACAGGTCCAAGATAACATGGGTTGGTTCCAAACTTGAGCTAGCAACGAGGCAACCTCACAATAGCTAGGATTCAGCGGTCCTATGAATGCTGACCGATTCTTGGGGGAGTCAACGAACCTAGCCATTGCTTTCCAAGTCTGGAGATCTTCCTCAAACAATACATAATCCAGCGGATGGACCGCGGCGAGGGAAGGATCCTTCCTGATCCTCTCCATCGCTAGTTGAGCGGCAACTTCAGGCAGGGCATTGGAGAAGTAGGAGTCACAGGACCAAGGTCCTATCAGACCGATCTTAAGGGCCGGGCAACAGGCTGGAGAAAGTGTCAGGACCATCCCTAAGAAGATAATAACCCTGTGAAGGTTCAAGAAGATCCAAGAGGGCCATCCGACATACGAGGAGAAGACAAGCTTATCGGCCATTGCATTCCCAGCTCAGGAGGCCAAGACAACCATAAATAGGGGATGACCAACCTGTTGAAGGAGAGAAGAGGTTAAAAGACGGGATTGAGAGATTCGCATTGGATGAGTCAGTTGTAAGTACAAGAGGTGGCGCAGTGGTTGGAATGCGGTACTGCAGGCTACTTCTGCCGATTGCCAGCAGTTTGGCAGTTCGAATCTCACCAGGCTCAAGGTGGACTCAGCCTTCCATCCTTCCGAGGTGGGTAAAACGAGGACCCAGATTGTTGGGGGGCAAGTGGCTGATTCTGCAAACCGCTTAGAGAGGGCTGTAAAAGCCCTGTGAAATGGCATATAAGCAGTGGTGAAATCCAATTTTTTTTTACTACTGGTTCTGTGGGCGTGGCTTGGTGGGCGTGGCAAGGGAAGGATACTGCAAAATCTCGATTCCCACCCCATTCCAGGGGGAAGGATACTGCAAAATCCCCATTCCCTCCCCACTTTGGGGCCAGCCAGAGGTAGGTATTTGCCGAATCTCCGAACTACTCAAAATTTCCGCTACCGGTTCTCCAGAGCCTGTCAGAACCTGCTGGATTTCACCCCTGTATATAAGTCTAAGGGCTATTGCTATGGCTAGTCCTAGGCTTATAACAGTTCATTTAGTGACCGTTCAAAGTGACAATGGAATGGAAAAAAGTGAGTTATGACCATTTTTCACAGTTACGATCTTTGCAGTATCCCCATGATCATGTGATCTATCTATCTGTCTGTCTGTCTATCTATCTATCTATCTATCTATCTATCTATCTATCTATCTATCTATCTATCTATCTATCTATCTATCTATCTATCTATCTATCTATCTAGCTATCCATCTATCTATCTATCTAGCTATCCATCCATCCATCCATCCATCTATCTATCTATCTATCTATCTATCTATCTATCTATCTATCTATCTATCTATCTATCTATCTACCCTGTTTCCCCCAAAATAAGACATCACCTGATATTAAGTCCAATTGGGCTTTTGAGTGCAAGGCAATAAGGCCAAGCACTTATTTCAAGATTCAAAAAAATATAAGACAGGATCTTATTTTCAGGGAAAGATGGTATCTATCTGGATGGATGGATGGATAGAGTTTGTAAAATGCAAAACTCACTTAACAAGTGCCTCACAACAACAGAAATTTGGGGCTCGATTGTGGTCATACGTCGAGGACTACCTGGAGAGACTACCTGGAGACACACAGATTGTCTCATCTCTCTCTCTCTCTCTCTCTTTCTCCCTCCCTCCCTCTCCCTCTCATTCTCTCGCTATAAAATACAGTGAGTGACCCAATTTCTAAACCTTTTTTTTTTTTAATTTGCATTTATATCCCGTCCTTCTCCGAAGACTCAGGGCGGCTTACACTATGTCAAGCAATAGTCTTCATCCATTTGTATATTGTATACAAAGTCAACTTTTATTGCCCCCAACAATCTGGGTCCTCCTTTACC
>NC_080542.1:151040098-151055455 GCF_028640845.1 Ahaetulla prasina | reverse complement strand
CCTTTGTACCCGTCTGGGGTGTAGTTTGGGTTTAACCGGTCTAATGGGCACCTAAGCTTCCTGCCCATCAGTAGTTCTGCTGGGCTGCGGCCAGTTGCTACACAGGGGTTCTGTGTTGTACTGCTAGGAAGGTGTCAATTTTAATTGCCAATCGCCTGGCCTGATTCTGGACAATGCTTCCTTTGCACTCCGTGCGAAACGTTCTGCAAGGCCGTTTCGCAGGGTGGAAACGGCGCCGAGAGGACATGCGGATGCCTCTTCTGCCAAGTACCCTCAAACAGGGTCGCTGTGAATTGAGGGCCGTTGTCGGAGACTAGGGTGTCGGTTACAAATAGGCGCCGCAGGACTGGGATTACAGCCTCGGCTGTCATGGATCTCATAAGAATGATTTCCAGCCATTTGGAATAGGCATCGACTACCACTAGGAATGTTTGCCCATGGAAGGGGCCAAAATCGATGTGGATCCTAGACCATGGGCCCTGGGGTCTCTCCACCGAGTTGGGGCCGTTGGTGGTAGTGGTCTGGACTCCTGGCAGGCTTGGCATTTTCTACCCTGTCACTAATCTCCTTGTCCATCAAAGGCCACCACATAGCTCCTTGCTAAACCCTTCATTCTCACTATCCCAGGGTGGCCCTCGTGCAGGAATACTCGAGTCCCCAGTTTACCCCAGTTTTTGGGGTAAAATTGGGGACCTCGGCTTATACTCGGATCGGCTTATATTCGAGTATATACGGTACTTGTTTTCTGAGGTTCCAATCAGAGCACAGCCAAGCTCCCACCCAATCAGTTCAAACCCCCTCTAGCAGTTAAAAAGGAAGAAACAGCTGCAATCACACATTGCTCCCAGAAGCACGAAGCTGAAGCCTGAAGATGACGAATGAGATTTCGTCGAAACGTCGCCAAGACACTTCCAATTTTACGCGGGAGAAAACTCGAATAACCAAAGACATATATACATATATACATACATACATACATATATATATATACATACAAATATATATATATATTTGTTTTCTGAGGTTTTCACGGGTGTTTGTATGTAGGTCTTTGGTTGTTCGGGTTTTCTCCCGTGTAAAGTTCAAACCCCCACTAGCAGTTAAAAGGAAGAAACAGCTGCGATCACACATTGCTCCCAGAAGCACGAAGCTGAAGCCTGAAGATGACGAATGAGACTTCGTCGAAACGTTGCCAAGACATTTCCAATTTTACACGGGAGAAAACCCGAACAACCAAAGACCTACATATATATATATATATATATATATATATATTTGTTTTCTGAGGTTTTCACGGGTGTTTTTATATAGGAAGCACGAAGCACGAAGCCCAGAAGCACGAAGCACGTGCCCAGAAGCACGAAGCTGAAGCCTGAAGATGACGAATGAGACTTCGTCGAAACGTTGCCAAGACACTTCCAATATTACACGGGAGAAAACCCGAACAACCAAAGACCTATATATATATATGTTAAGTTCGGGAAGTAACGAGGCTGGAGACCAGGGTAATGACAACAGCTCTTTAATATAGGGTGAACCCAGCAACAGGCTGGGGGAAAAACCTCTCCTTTTATACAGTTCTACTGGAGGCTTCGTCCAATCAGCAACGTGCTGATTTCCCGCTCAAATATTTAAAGGTACAAACATGAATACATAACACTCCTCCCCTCCCAGAAAACACTTTGCCTCTATTTACATATTTATTTACACGTTATTTTTCGACGTAGTCACGCAAATAACCTGGGCGTCTCCTAGTTCTTTCTGACCTGCGCGGTTCAGTTCTGGGTGGTGTTTTGAGCTGGTCGGAGGGGCTGTTTTCTCCTCCCAGCTCTTTCTCTGGGCCAACGGGCTCCGGATTATTGGCCGACTCTTTTTCTTGGCCATCCGGCCTTGGATTACTTTTGAAACTTTCCCTGCTGTTTCCCTCGGGAACCTGATGGCGTCGCTGGAACTCTGGGACCTCAGCTAAGTCTTGCGCCTCCCGGTCATTGTCAGCTGTGAATTCAAATTGGTATTGGTCATGATCTGTTTCATTTGGTTCGGTTTGATCAGTTATTCGCTTCTTAACTGATCTATGTGGCGCCCACACTCGGTTGTCTGGTAGCTCTACCACGACGATTTTGGGCGGTTATCTTTATTATTTGTCCTGAACCAACTAGGGCCGTCCCCATAGTTTCGGCCCACACCCGTCGCCTATGCTCATTTCCTTGTCTTTTCTAGTTCCCCTTGTAACCCTCGGGTGTAATGGGATTCAAACGGTCAAGTGGGCACCGGAGTTTGCCCCATTAGTAATTCGCTGGGCTTTTCCCGGTAGCCGTGCTTGGGGTTCTGTGCTGAACTGCTAGGAAAAAGTCTATCTTTGTTTGCCAGTCACCTGGCTTGAGCCTGGACAGTGCCTCCTTAGCGCTCCGGACGGAACGCTCTGCAAGGCCATTCGACGCAGGGTGGAAAGGCGCAGAGAGGGCATGTCGGATGCCCTCCTCTGCCAAGTATTCTTCGAATTGGGCCGCCGTGAATTGAGGCCCGTTGTCGGACACCAAAGTGTCAGGCAACCCGTGGGTTGCGAATAAGTGGCGCAGGGCTGCTATTACTGCCTCGGCCGTAGTGGATTTCATGAGTACGATCTCCATCCATTTGGAAAATGCGTCGACAACCACTAGGAAAGTTTGGCCGTGGAAGGGGCCAGCGAAATCAATGTGTATTCTTGACCAGGGCCCTTGGGGTTTTTCCCATTCCCTGACTGGGGCCGTTGGAGGTAGGGGTCTGGACTCTTGGCAAGCCTGGCATTTCCCTACCCTCTCAGCAATCTCTGAATCCATGAGTGGCCACCACACATAGCTTCTTGCTAGCCCCTTCATTCGGACGATCCCTGGGTGGCCCTCGTGGAGGAGGTCCAGTACCTTTCCCCTCAATTTCTCAGGGATTACCACCCGATCACCCCATAACAGGCACCCCCTTGGGCGAGAGCTCATCCTTTTTAACAAACTCCTTAAAACGTCGCCGAGCGGCCACCCTCTTGTACCCAACCGAGTACAGTCCTTAACATAATGTCCCGGTATGATGCCCGAGCCACTTCCTTAGACGTGACTGGGCCAGAGTCCAAAGAGTCAATAAGCAGGATAGGCGTCCCCGGCGTGGGGTCTTCGATGGCCCCTGGCAGTGGGCATCTGCTCAACGCGTCTGCATGCCCCACTTCTTTCCCTGGCCGATGATGCAGCTTGTAAGAATAAGCGGCTAAGAAAATAGTCCATCGGGTCAAGCGTGGCGAAAGTGCCACCGGCGTTGGGCGGTCGCCAGCCAGTATCCCTAGTAGCGGTCTGTGGTCAGTCACGATTTCAAAATCCCACCCAAAGACATACTCGTGGAATTTTTTAACCCCTGACACAATAGCTAGTGCTTCTTTATCTAATTGGCTGTAGTTCCTCTCTGGGGAGGACATCGTTCTAGAGTAAAACGCTATAGGGGCTTCTGTGCCATTTGGAAGTCGATGGCTAAGTACAGCCCCCACCCCATAAGGAGGTAGGGGTAATGAGTTGTGATATTGGATGAGCAGGCTATCACTTGAGAGCAGGTTCTTTACTGCTTCGAAAGCCCTATTTTCTGACTTTCCCCAAGACCAAACAGTATTTTTCCCTAAGAGCCTATGCAGCGGTTCCGCAACGGTTGCTTTGTTCTTTAAAAAGACCGCATAGAAATTCACCAACCCCAGGAATGCCTGCAGCTCTGCTTTATTTTTAGGCGCTGGAGCCTTCTTAATTGCCTTGACCTTGCTCTCAGTAGGGTGAATTCCTTCCTTGTCTATCCGGTAGCCCAAGAAATCGACGGATTCGACCCCTATCTGGCATTTGTTTGCCTTGACTTTTAATCCGGCTGTCCGGAAAATCCCCAAAACCTTTCTTAAACGCTCCCCCAATTCCTCCATGTTTTCCCCTGAAATTAGGACATCATCAAAGTAGGGGACTACCCCTGGGAGCCCCTGCAGTAGTCGTTCCATTAGGTTTTGGAACAAACCTGGTGCCACACTGACCCCAAATTGCAATCAGGTGCACTTGAATGCCCCCCTGTGCGTTACAATCGTTTGGGCTTCGGCTGTGCGGGCGTCTACGGGCAGTTGTTGGTAGGCTTGGGCCAAGTCTAACTTTGCAAAGACTTGCCCTTGCCCCAAAGAGTGCAATAAGTGTTGCACCACGGGAACCGGGTAAGCGCTTTTCTGTAAGGCTTTGTTAAGCGTCGCCTTGTAGTCAGCGCAAATTCTAATTGACCCGTCCGACTTTATTGGGGTGACGATTGGCGTCTCCCACTTTGCGTGATCGACTGGCACCAAAATCTCCTGATTTATGAGCTTGTCCAGCTCCTTATCGATTTTTGGTTTTAGGGCAAAAGGGACTCTCCTCGCCTTAAGCCTAATGGGGGCTACCTCGGGGTCTAAGTTGAAGGAAATAGGGGTCCCCTTGTACTTGCCCAGGCAGTCCTTGAAGACATCTTGAACTCGTTAAAGAGAATGTCTTTCAGGTTACAGTCACTTCTGTAGATGCCAGTCACTCCCATGCCCAGGGCACGAAACCAGTCTAGTCCCAACAGACTGGGCAGAGTCCCTTCGACGATCGTGATGGGCAGGGTCTTCTTGTGTGGACCGTACTCGACTCGGACGGAGGTGGTCCCTCGAACAGGGATGCGATTCCCTTGGTAGTCGTGGACTCGTAGCCGTTGTGCTTGCAGGTGGCGCTTCGCGACGGACGGCAGCGACTTCGCCAAAGTGTCCCAGGACATGATGGTGATCGCTGATCCCGTGTCTACCTCGAGCCGGCACCAGACTCCCTCTATTTTTGGTTTGGTGAAGATCTTCTTCTCCACTCGGGTCGAGGCGCGGCCTATGACCACAGTTGTTTGGTTGGAATCCGCGCCTTTTTTGTTTGAGCCAATCGCGGGTCGCCTTGCCGATTCCGCGCTCTGATTGGCCGATTTGAATTTTCGGCGGGAAGGCTGGGCCGCTCGACAAACTTGAGCTAGGTGCCCTTTCTTCCCACACCGCCGACATGTCGCGTCCTTAAACTTGCAGCGTTGGCGCTGGTGTTGACCACCGCAGCTTCCGCATTCGTCTCGGTCCCCTTTATCGCGTTTCTCGGTTCGGCAGACCCCTTCCTCATCTTCACCGTCGGATTCGGTCTGAACCTCCTCCTGGTGCACCGGAGTTGCCTTCGCGCTCGCCTTTGGTGGGACAGGCTTCTGCAATGTCTCCGCCGCTTGGGTGGACATTTCATGTGCTCTGGCTTCGTCCAGAGCGTTGGCCAGTGTGAGGCTGCTCTTTGCTAGCAGCCGTCGTCGCAAACGGATATCTTTGACCCCTCGGATGAGTTGCTCGAGGAGCACCTCGTCTAGGTCGCGGTATCCGCAGTCCTTGGACGCTTTTCTTAGGGCGGCCATGTAGTCACCGATGGATTCGCCCTCCATCTGCCTTCGCTCTCCGAATTCAAACCGCCGCACGTATTTGGACGGCGTTGGTGCGAAGTGATTTTTCAGTAAAGTCTGCAAGGTTGGCCACGACACCGACTGCAACGGTGTTGGCTCTGCCAGGGCTTCCGCGATATCAATGACCTCCGGACCACAGTGGCTTAGGAAATAAGCCCTCTTTCGGTTATCTGGAACTCCTTGCAGTTCGTTGGCTTCTAGAAAGCTTTCGAAACGGGTCATATACGTTCCCCATTTCTCTTTAGCCGGGTCAAACGGTGCGGGCGGAGTGTAACTGGCCATCTCCGCTTTTCTGCCCTGAGTTTGCTGGGTTTGGGTCTATCGTGCTTCAGCTCGGTTCTGGTTCTCCTTAGCCTCGAGATCCCATCCTCGTCGCCAATGTTAAGTTCGGGAAGTAACGAGGCTGGAGACCAGGGTAGTGACAACAGCTCTTTAATATAGGGTGAACCCAGCAACAGGCTGGGGGAAAAACCTCTCCTTTTATACAGTTCTACTGGAGGCTTCGTCCAATCAGCAACGTGCTGATTTCCCGCTCAAATATTTAAAGGTACAAACATGAATACATAACAATATGTATATATATATATATATATATATATATATATATATATATATATATATATATATATATATATATATATATATATATATATATATATATATATATATATATATGTGTGTGTGTGTGTTTTCTGAGGTTTTCACGGGTGTTTGTATATAGGTCTTTGGTTGTTCGGGTTTTCTCCCGTGTAAAATTGGAAGTGTCTTGGCGACGTTTCGACGAAGTCTCATTCGTCATCTTCAGGCTTCAGCTTCGTGCTTCTGGGAGCAATGTGTGATCGCAGCTGTTTCTTCCTTTTAACTGCTAGTGGGGGTTTGAACTGATTGGGTGGGAGCTATCTACCACCATCTACCAGAAGAAAACACACACAAACCGCTATCTGCATGCACTCTCACACCACCACCCAGCACAGATCAACTCCGTAGCCAAGACACTCATCTCTAGAACAAAATGCTTAGCTGACGAACAACACCTAAAAACCGAACTACACACTCTCACAAACGTACTAACATCCAATGGATTCCAGAGAAATAAGATTACCAAACTAATCCAAAAAGAACCCCCCACTAAAACCCAAGACAGAGAGCAAGAAAATGGCACAGCCCTCCTCCCATATATAAAAGGCACCACAGACAGAATCAGCAAGATCCTCCACAAACATAACATCAAGACAGCATTCTGCACAAACCAAAAAATATCCACCATCCTAAGAAACCCCAAAGACAAAATTGAGTTAGAAAATCAAGGAGTATATGAAATCCCATGCACCGCCTGCCCCACCACATACATTGGACAAACCAACAGAAGAATAAATGTACGTATTGAAGAACACAAGAACTCATTCAAAAAGAGGAACCAACTTCTTCCTGGTCCAACACTTTAAAGTCACAGGACACGATATTGACTTTAAAAAGACCAGAACTATCGCCAAAACTGAACACTTTAACAACAGAATAATCAGAGAAGCCATCGAGATAGAAAACGCCCACACAGCATGAACAAAGCGAGATGATACCTCCCGCCTACCAGCCATTTGAAACCTGCCCTTATTGACAAAGCGTGTCCCTAACACGAGGAATGACACCAGACCCACACTCACGAGGTCCACACAGGATGTCACCACCACACATCCACCCAGAAAGCACACCCAAACCCACACTGATCAGGAAGCACGACCAAGGACCAGAAGCCAGACCGCAGCTGCAACATTAGCCACTTCAAACCCCTCCAATCCATACATGCAGCAGACTGACACCCACTACGAAGATGTAGCACGACCACGAACACGGCCAAACAGCAGCAGTGCAGCTCACCAGCTCAAATCCCCTGCAGCACAGATTAGACTGAGCACAACCAAGCCCCCACCAACACAGGACACACCCCAGCCAATCAGAGCACAGAAAACCCCCATCCAATCAGAGCACAGCCAAGCTCCCACCCAATCAGTTCAAACCCCCACTAGCAGTTAAAAGGAAGAAACAGCTGCGATCACATTGCTCCCAGAAGCCTGAAGCTGAAGCCTGAAGATGACGAATGAGACTTCGTCGGCGGCCAAGACACTTCCAATTTTACGGAGAAACCGAACAACCTAAAGATATATATATATATATATATATAAATATCTATATATATATATGGTCTTTGGTTATTGGGAAATAGTGCGTTCGATGATCTCTCATCATCGACAAATGAGACTTCGTCGAAACGTCGCCAAGACACTTCCAATTTTACACGGGAGAAAACCCGAATAACCAAAGTACATACAAACACCCGCGAAAACCTCAGAAAACATACACACACACACACACACACACACATATATATATATACAGTGGGGTAAAAAAGTATTTAGTCAGCCACCAGTTGTGCAAGTTCTCCCACTGAAAAAGATGAGAGGGGCCTGTAATTGTTATCATAGGTATACCTCAACTAGGAGAGACAACATGAGAAAACACATCCAGAAAATCACATTGTCTGATTTGTAACGCATTTATTTGCAAAATATGGTGGAAAATAAGTATTTGGTCAATATCAAAAGTTCATCTCAATACTTTGTTATATATCCTTTGTTGGCAATTACAGAGGTCAAATGTTTTCTGTACGTCTTCACAAGGTTTTCACACACTGTTGCTGGTATGTTGGCCCATTCCTCCATGTAGATCTCCTCTAGAGCAGTGATGTTTTGGGGCTGTTGCTGAGCAACATGGACTTTCAACTCCCTCCAAAGGTTTTCTATGGGGTTGAGATCTGGTGACTGGCTAGGCCACTCCAGGACCTTGAAATGCTTCTTCCGGAGCCACTCCTTCGTTGCCCAGGTGGTGTGTTTAGGATCATTGTCATGCTGAAAGACCCAGCCAGGTTTCATCTTCAACGCCCTTGCTGATGGAAGGAGGTTTGCACTTAAAATCTCAGGATACATGGCCCATTCATTCTTTCCCTTTGCAGAGAAACAGCCCCACAGCATGATGTTGCCACCCCCATGCTTCACAGTAGGTATGGTGTTCTTTGGATGCAACTCAGCATTCTCTCTCCTCCAAACACGACGAGTTGAGTTTCTACCAAACATTTCTACTTTGGTTTCATCTGACCATATGACATTCTCCCAATCCTCTTCTGCATCATCCAAATGCTCTCTAGTAAACTTCAGATGGGCCCGGACATGTACTGGCTTAAGCAGAGGGACACGTCTGGCACTGCAGGATCTGAATCCCTGGCGGTGTAGTGTGTTACTGATGGTAGCCTTTGTTACGTTGGTCCCAGCTCTCTGCAGGTCATTCACTAGGTCCCCCCGTGTGGTTCTGGGATATTTGCTGACCGTCCTTGTGATCATTTTGACCCCACGGGGTGAGATCTTGCATGGAGCCCCAGATCGAGGGAGATTATGAGTGGTCTTGTATATCTTCCATTTTCTAATTATTCCTCCCACAGTTGTTTTCTTCACACCAAGCTGCTTGCCTGTTGCAGATTCAGTCTTCCCAGCCTGGTGCTGGTCTACAATTTTGTTTCTGGTGTCCTTCGACGCTCTTTGGTCTTCACCATAGTGGAGTTTGGGGTGTGACCGTTTGAGGTTGTGGACAAGTGTCTTTTATACTGATAACAAGTTCAAACAGGTACATTAATACAGGTAATGAGTGGAGAACAGAGGAGCCTCTTAAGGTAGAAGTTACAGGTCTGTGAGAGCCAGAAATCTTGCTTGTTTGTTGGTGACCAAATACTTATTTTCCACCATAATTTGCAAATAAATTTGTTACAAATCATACAATGTGATTTTCTGGATGTGTTTTCTCACGTTGTCTCTCCTAGTTGAGGTATACCTATGATGACAATTACAGGCCTCTCTCATCTTTTTCAGTGGGAGAACTTGCATAACTGGTGGCTGACTAAATACTTGTTTACCCCACTGTATATATAAGTAAAGGACATGCATAGCTATATTAATTAGAAATAATAAAGAGAACAATAGGACAGGAACGGTAGCACTTTTGTGCTCTTATGCACGCCCCTTACCTCAAGCTTACCTTGAGACGATCAGTTCCTCTGCCTGCTTCAAAGCATTCGCAGAGAACAGAGGCCTAAAATTGTGCAAGATCACGTAAGATCACAAGCGCATGTCTGCTACTGATCTCGCCTGATCTGGCACTACAGGACTTTAGGCCTCTGCAAACCAAAACCTGCACGAGATCCATGGCGAAAGGCTTTGCAAATGGAGGGAAGGCCTCTTCGTTTGCAAAGCCTTTTGTCGTGGATTTCATGCAGGCTTCAATTCACGGAGGCCTCAAGTACTATAGTGCCAGATCACGTCAGATCACGACCCCCAGAAGCTTCCAGCCTCAGCATGAAAAGCATTTGCAAGCCGACGGCAGACTTGACCACGTGGCTTGGTGGTCAGATGACTGGGTGGGCGTGGCCAATAACAATAAATAATAAAAATAATAAACAAAGTATACAAAACAATAAGAGGTACCAAAAACCAACTTTCACACTTTACACACACACAACACAACTGACTCACACACACACACACACACACACAAAATGCCACATACAGCTTTGTGAGATTTTGTGTTATTGTGTAATTAGTGTGAAACACTACAGAAACACACCAAATCTCAGAAAGCTGCACAAATATTTTATTTTATTATTTTATTTATTTATTTATTTAGATCAGGGGACTCCAACCTTAGTAACTTTAAGGTTTGGGGACTTCAACTCCCAGAGCTCCTCAGCCAGCAAAGCAGGCAGATTCAGTTGCTCACGAGGAGATGGATTTTAGGCAGGCAGAGTCAGTTGCTGGCTGATGCAACTGATTAAAGCATAAAGATTAAGTAAAGCATGTGAAAGGAGCAATATTTAGAGGTAAGTGGGGAGGGGGCATTGGGTGGGCATGGGTGGGGGCTCTTGTAAGTGGGGTCAGTTAAAAAGTGATTTTAAAAGCCTGTGATGATCAGGAAACTCCTCTGGAATCGCCAGAGGAAAAAAAGGTTTTAAAAGCTCCTCTGACGATCTCAGCTGAAGGTCCCTCATAGCAGCCCAGAACCTCTTAAAATAATTGTTTTAACAAGCTCTTTGGCTGAAGAGCTTGTAGAAAACATGTTTTTTAAAGTTCCGGTGATGAGGAACTCAGCTGGGATCGCCAGAGGAGCCTTTTAAACCCTTTTTTTAACAACCTCTTCAGCTGAAGAGGTTGTTTTAAAAAAGAGTTTAAAGGCTCTGACGATCTCAGCTGAGCCGCAGGATAATCAAAGACTTTTTTTTTTTACTTTTAAAGGCATATTTTCCGCTGAAGAAAAAATGCTTTTAAAAGTAAAAACCACAAACCTCTGATGATGGTGGGGCTCAGCAGAGGCAGGGGGCAGGCCAGGGATTTTTGCTACCGATTCTCCGATCCATCCGCCGCCATCGCTGCTGGATCGGGTGAGCCGGTCCGAACCGGGAGCATTTCACCCCTGCCCTGCACCCTGCTTTGCAAAGGACTCCCCTTCCCTCCCAGCAGATGAAAGGCAGATGATTAAAATTCAGGGGGGGAAACAACCCCGCTATTAGTAGGGGGCAATGTCTGGACCTTCCAGGAACCCCTCCCTTAAAAACCACCCCTTGCTGAAAAAGGGACTCTGCTTAGAACAGGCAGGAGTCATGGGTCCTGGGGAAGGCTTTGGCCGGGCAAGCCTGAAGGAAAGGTAGAGAGAGAGGCCTGAGGCAAAAGTAGATAAATTAGCCTGAGGGAAAGTTGGAGAAAGAGGTCTGAGAGGAAAGATGAAGGAGGAGGAAGGGGAAAGAAAGAGATTGAGAGAAAGAGAGGGACGTAGGAAGGGGAATTAACAAAGGAGCAGAGGCAATGGAAGGAGAGACTAGCAAGCAGGAGAAGACAAAGAGTGGTCACTGTCCCACAGAGTGGCCTGACCGCTTGGAGGAGATGACAAGACACCAGAGTCCAGCTGACGGAAGCAACTGGAGCTGCCTGAGCGAGGGACCAGGGAGGACTGGAATAATGACGGACTGTCGCAGGAGAAGGGTGCACTTGAATGGTTGGAGAAGAGAGCCAGGGGAATCTGGACTCCAGCTACCCTTTCGGCTGGGAAGGGCTGGAAGCCGAGGCTGGACAGAACATGACAAAGTCGACTGGAGATGCCTACAAGAGGGACAGAGGTTCAATGGCTCCCCTGTGGCACCACCTCTACTTTTGACCACATCCCGCAGACAGTCCTGATTTCTGACAGCATCATCGGAGTCTGCCAATCTCAGTTGCCTTGCAGAGTCCGAGGTCCATCTCTGGATCCCTCCTCTAAGGCCAACCCTAACCCTAACCATGGGGTGGGAGTGGGGAGGGTCTCTAACATTAGCAAGAGAAGATGAGGAGGAGGCAGTGGAGGAAGAACTGCTTCCTTCCAGAAGATCTCCTTCTTGGAAAGGGGGTGCAAATTTCAGGATTGCACATTCTGGGGGAACATCAGCCAAATTCCCTATGAGCAGAAGCAGCTCTACAGTGCAGGGGGTCTCCAAACTTGCCCATTTTAAGGTTTGTGGACTTCAACTTCCAGAATTCCTCCTCAGGTAGCATAGCAGGCTCTGGACTTCTGGGAGTTGAAGTCCACAAATCTTAAAGTTGTGAAGTTTGGAAACATCTGCCTAGAGGGGTGAAGGACCAAGAGAGGTCTTTGCTTCCCTCTGCTGGACGGTTGTGGAACTCATTTCTCAAACACGTTTCCTGTTTTTCTTCTTGCAAAGTAAAAAGACAAATGAATAATTAAACAGGAAGGATGCTTGAAAAGAGGAGGGGAAAGTTGCTTTTTCTGCTCCTTTTCCTTTTCTGAATGCAATGAAGACAAAGCGGAAGGCCAGGCTTTCCTTAAAATAGATCTTTCAGGGAAGCAGATCCACCTGCCACCGGGAATTTTCCTCCAACCAGGTAAGCCCTCGCCCTCAAAAGCACCGAGACACCCCCACCCCCAAATTGGCATTTGTTGGGGCGGCCAAGTAAAGCGGGGTGAGAGCGGGGCTCCTCCTGGGCATTGATGGAGAGCAGGTCTAGGAGGGAAAAGCAGGCTAGGTGTGCAACAGTTGTGCCATAGAGGCACTTTTGTTGGTGTGTGTGTGGGGGGAGAGATTCCAGGTAATTTGGGGAGGGGGGGTTGCTCCTTTTCTGCTGAGTTCTGTCCAGGCAGCCAAAAAAAAGAAAGAGCCACAATTGAGAAGAGGGAGTCAAGCTGTTCTCCAAACCGCCTGAGGGTAGAACGAGAAGCAACGGGTGGAAACTAATCAAGGAGAGAAGCAACTTAGAACTAAGGAGAAATTTCCTGACAGTCAGAACAATTAATAAGTGGAACGACTTGCCTGCAGAAGCTATAAATGCTCCAACACTGGAAATGTTTAAGAAATGGTTGGATAACCATCTGTCTGAGATGGTGTAGGGTTTCCTGCCTGGGCAGGGGGTTGGACTAGAAGGCCTCCAAGGTCCCTTCCAACTGTGTTGTTATGTTATGAGTGCAGGGAGGGTCTCCTTCGTCCTCCCCCTCAATTGCAGCTCTTTCTGCCCCCCCCCCAAGCTTTTCTATTTGGATGCCCAATTCTGGCTCTCCTGTGGGGGGAGGGGCGAATCAGGCTTTGTTTCCGCCCCCTACAGGAGGGAGAGGGGAGTGAACTGTGTTTGTGCTGCCTAAAAGAATTGAGATTTTGCTGCTGAAGAGAGGAGCCGCGTCCATTGCAGCTTGCAGCTAAGACCTGAAGGACAAAGATGCTACAGGTAGGCCTCAACTTACAACAATGTGTTTAGTGACCGTTCAAAGTTACAATGGCACTGAAAAATGATGGCCGTTTTTCACTGCTACGACCGTTGCATCATTCTCAGGCTCAGGAGATGAAAATTCCCTGCTGAGTCACAACGGATCATGTGATTCCCCTGCTTTTTTATACAAGTTTTTATTGGTTTTTCAATTTCCCCCCTTCCACACAACCACAATTCATGAACAGAGTATTGACGTTTTCTTATCTTATACAATTCAAAATATTCAAATAGATTTTTCTTAGTTACAATTTTAGCAAAAATGTTCCTTCCCCCCCCCCATAGTTTTTTATTCCTTTCCTAATATTTCTTTGCATATTTTATTGAATCACATCTACTTTCGCCCTTCATTTTCTAATTTCTCCATTTTTGTTCATATTCATTCCCTTTCATTCCTTTTTTTGTTGAACTATTTCAATTTTTATACTTGGAATATTTTCGGGGTTGTCTTTTCTCCATTTCCTTTTCACAGCAATCTCTTCTTTATTTATTTATTTATTTATTATTCGAATTTATATACCGCCCTATCTCCCAAAGGACTCAGGGCGGTTCACAGGCATATAAAACATCAATATCAATATACAAATTAAAATAATCCTTAAAAAACTTATTCTAGCGCCCGAATTATTAAAAATAGAAATATAAATATAAAATATAAATATTAAAATCAATTTAAAACCCCTCTAAATTTAAAAATCTAAGCCAGTCCTGCACAGATGAATAAATGTGTCTTGATGACGGAAGGTTCAAGGTCAGGAAGTTGGCGAGTCCTGGGGAGTTCGTTCCAGAGGGTGGGAGCCCCCACAGAAGGCCCTTCCCCTGGGTGTCGCCCAAACGACACTGCCTAGCTGACGGCACCCTGAGGAGTCCCTCTCTGTGAGAGCGCACGGTCGGTGAGAGGTATCTGGTCGCAGTAGGCGGTCCCGTAGATAACCCGGCCCTATGCCATGGAGCGCTTTAAAGGTGGTCACCAAAACCTTGAAGCGCACCGGAAGGCCACAGGTAGCCAGTGCAGCCTGCGAGGATGGGTGTTATGCGGGAGCCACGAGGGGCTCCTCTATCACCCGCAGCCGCATTCTGAACTAACTGCAGCCTCCGGATGCCCTTCAAGGAAGCCCCATGTAGAGGCGTTGCAGTAATCCAGGCGAGACGTCACAAGGGCGTGAGTGACCGTGCATAGGCCTCCCGGTCCAGAAAGGGGCGCAACTGGCGCACCAGGCGAACCTGGTAGAACGCTCTCCTGGAGACGGCCGTCAAATGATCTTCTAGAGACAGCCGTTCATCCAGGAGGACGCCTTGTTGCGCACCTCTCCATCGGGGCCAATGACTCGCCACCGATGGTCAGCCGGATTTAGCTGACTGTACCGGGATGCTGCATCCACAGCCACTCTGTCTTGGAGGATTGAGCCTGAGCCTGTTTCTCCCCATCCAGACCGTCGGCCTCCAGGCACCGGGACAGCACTTGATAACCGTTGGGGTGGTCCGGTGTGGAAAAGTACAGCTGGGTGTCATCCGCGTACAGCTGGTACCTCACACCGAACCCACTGATGATCTCACCCAGCGGCTTCATGTAGATGTTGAACAGAAGGGGCGAGAGGATCGATCCTTGCGGCACCCCACAAGTGAGGCCTCGGGGCCGACCTCTGTCCCCTGTCAACACCGACTGCGACCGGTCGGAGAGATAGAGGAGAACCACCGATAAACGGTGCCTCCCACTCCCAATCCCTCCAACCGCGGCAGGATACCATGGTTGATGGTATCGAAGCCGCTGAGAGGTCTAATAGGACCAGGGCAGAGGAACAACCCCCTCCTGGCCCTCCAGAGATCATCCACCAACGCGACCAAAGCCGTCTCCGTTGTAACCGGGCCGGAAACCGGACTGGAACGGGTCTAGATAGACAGTTTCATCCAGGTGTAAGGAAACTGATATGCCACCATACTCTCAACAACCTTCGCGGCGGGTTGGAGACCGACGATAATTACCTAAAACAGCCGGGTCCAGGAAGGCTTCTTGAGGAGGGCCTCACCACCGCCTCTTTCAAGGCGG
>NC_080542.1:151028776-151039998 GCF_028640845.1 Ahaetulla prasina | reverse complement strand
CCTAAGAAACCCCAAAGACAAAATTGAGTTAGAAAATCAAGGGTATGAAATCCCATGCACCGCCTGCCCCACCACATACATTGGACAAACCAACAGAAGAATAAGTGCACGCATTGAAGAACACAAGAACTCATTCAAAAGAGGAACCAACTTCTTCCTGGTCCAACACTTTAAAGTCACAGGACATGATATTGACTTTAAAAAGACCAGAACTATCGCCAAAACTGAACACTTTAACAACAGAATAATCAGAGAAGCCATTGAGATAAACGCCCACACAGCATGAACAAACGAGATGACACCTCCGCCTACCAGCCATTTGGAAACCGCCCTTATTGACAAAGAGTCCCTAACACGAGGAATGACACCAGACCCACACTCACAGGTCCACACAGGATGTCACCACACATCCACCCAGAAAGCAGACCCAAACCCACACTGATCATGAAGCACGACCAAGGACCAGAAGCCAGACCGCAGCTGCAACATTAGCCATTTCAAACCCTCCAATCCATTCATGCAGCAGACTGACACCCACTATGAAGATGTAGCACGACCACAAAGCCAAACAACAGCTATGCAGCTCACCAGCTCAAATCCCCTGCAGCACAGACTAGACTGAGCACAACCAAGCCCCCACCAACACAGGACACACCCCAGCCAATCAGAGCACAGAAAACCCCATCCAATCAGAGCACAGCCAAGCTCCCACCCAATCAGTTCAAACCCCACTAGCAGTTAAGGAAGAAACAGCTGCGATCACATTGCTCCCAGAAGCCAAGCTGAAGCCTGAAGATGACGAATGAGACTTCGTCAAAGCGCCAAGACACTTCCAATTTTACACGGAGAAAACCCGAACAACCAAAGACCTATATATATATATATATATATATATATATATATATATATATATATATATATATACTGTTCTTGTGTCTAGTTGTTCTGGTGTGCAGGGCTCTAATAACAATAATAATAACAATAAATAATAAAAAATTTTGGTACACAAAACAATAAGAGGTACCAAAAACCAACTTTCACACTTTACACACACACTACATAACACAACACAAACAGACTCACACACAATGTAAAAGCAGCCGCACTTCACCCAAAATGGCCCCTGCAACAAGCAGGAACCTCACACAGCCACAAAAAGCTCAAAAACCAACTTTCACACTTTATACACATACAACACAAGACAACTGACTGACACACACACACACAAAATGCCAAATACAGCTTTGTGAGATTTTATGCGTTTGTGTAGTTGGAGTGAAATGCTACAGAAACACACCAAATCTCAGAAAGCTGCACAAATATTTTATGTTATTATTTTATTTTATTTATATTTTTAGATAAAAGCAGCTAAATTTAAAACTTCCTTAACTTTAAATTGCTATGTCTAAAAAAAGAACTCCTTAAAAAACCTCCCAATTAACTATTTTTTTTAAAGCTCCCCCCTCCCCCCCAAAAAAAGATCCCGGTTACTTCCCCAATTCAAGGGAGAAGGCAGATTGAGTTGCTCACCATGAGATGGATTCCAGGCAGGCAGGCAGATTAAGTTGCTAGCTGATGCAATTGATTGCAGCAGCCGAAGCAAAGCAAGGCAGGAGCGAGCCCGAAAAAAGCAGAACGCTGCCAAGTAGGCAAGTGGGGATCAGGCGATTGGGTAGGCATGAGTGGGGGGAGGGGAGGGATTTTTGCTACCGGTTTTCTGAACTACCCGCCTCCATCGCTACCGGATCGCCTGATCCAGTCCAAACGGGAGCATTTCATCCCTACTGAACATCTCTTAATATTTTTTTATTGGGGGGGAATAACTCCCCCCCCCCCCGCATAAAGAATGCACTCACACACGCAAACCTGTACGCACCTGCAAACTTCCTCCTTTCCCCTTCCTGGATGGGATGCCCCCTTCAGCCAAGCCCCCCCCCTCATCCCCTGTCTGCCCACAAGAGGCTTTCGAGGAAGGAGAGTGAAGCCCCAATTCCTACCATTCTTCCCCCCACCCCCCTTGCAAGGAGGGCAAACCCTAATCCCTCCAGGGGTCTTCAAACAGTTCCTGGGGGAGGACAGAGGGGGAGATGGGATTGGGAGTCCTAAGGGCATGTGGGGGGGGGCTTTAGAAGAAGGTCTCCCTTCCTTGCTCCCTGATTCTAGCTCTGCCTGGACAGAACTCGCCAGAAACTTCAGAAAAGTTTTTGACCTATGCACGGTCATGCCCTCGTCACTTCCCGCCTGGACTACTGCAATGCTCTCTACATGGGGCTCCCCTTGAAGAGCAACCGGGGGTCCAGTTGGTCCAGAACGCGGCTGCACAGTTGATAGAGGGAGCCCCCCGTAGCTCCCATATAACACCTCTCCTGCGCAGGCTGCACTGGTTGCTGGTGGTCTTCCGGATGCGCTTCAAGGTGCTGGTTATCACCTTTAAAGCGCTCCATGGCATCGGACCGGGATACTTACGGGACCGCCTGCTGCCACCAGTTCCCTCCCATTGTCCGGTGCGTCCAGTCCGCTCTCACAGGGAGGGCCTCCTTAGGGTGCCATCGGCTAACCAATGTTGGTTGGCGGCCCCCAGGGGAAGAGTGTTCTCTGTGGGGGCTCCGGCCTTGTGGAACGATTTGTTAGCGGGACTCCGTCTTCTCCCTGATCTTCGGACCTTTAAGCGCGAGCTCAAGATCTTCTTTTTTCATGAAGCGGGGCTGGCCTGATTGATTTTAATATTGTGGGTTTTTAGTGGGCTTTTAAATAGGGGTTTTATTCTATTTTTGTAATTCTCTTAATTAATATTTTTAACCTACAGTGATCGAATTAGATTTTTAAACTGGATATTGTATTTTAAATTTTTGGATTATTGGTGTTTTATCTGCTGTACACCGCCCTGAGTCTTCGGAGAAGGGCGGTATAAAAATTTGAAAAATAAATAAATAAATAAACATAAAAAACATCAAAACCCTATCTTATTTGGATTAAATGACATCAATGAACCTGAGATCACAAAGGTTCGTAACATCATGAGCAGCCATAATACACCAACCATCTCCCCAGACGAAATCATCGAAGTCTCCAGAGATGGCCCAGACTACAAGAACAGCGATGGCTCAGTGGCCCCACGATTCTGTAGCCGTTTGCAAATATGAGGCCAGCAAATGAAAGTTCATCTGTACTATAAATTCAACTGCCAGATCCAACCACGACCACAGCAAACTTCGATCACGGTCTGACCGATCTTTACTACAACGGATCCACTCCCATGAACTCCGCACAGAACTCAAAAGATGCCAAAACCAAGGTGACTCTAACCTATACATTGACTGCCACACTGACTGCATAAAAAGTAAGACCCACAATTAATCCCCCAACATCCAATCCTCCATCACCCAAAGCATCCAACCATCCATCATCCAAAACTAGGTACACACGTCCCTTATTTCCTCAATACCAATCACTACTGACCTTAAATGCAAACTAATAAATACAAGAAGCATCATAAACAAAATGCCCGAATTCCTCCTCTTATTAAATACTGCTACATTTGACATTATATTTGTCTGTGAAAGATGGCTAAACTCCTCCCTCCCTGACTCCATTATCACAGTAAGAGACTAACAAACAAGAAGCAGCAGGTGAAGCTAAGCAAGATCACATCAAATACCTAAACATTCAGCCCCCAATTTGCTCTTCCAGAAACTCTCTGTGAACTGCATCTCCAATGATCCATCTGTTAAACTACTGAAGTTACGCAGATGACACAACATGATTGGTCTCATTAACAATCGAACCGCATATATCTCGACTACCTTATGGTGCAACAAAACAATCTGGAACTGAATCAAAACCATACATGGTGGTAGACTTTAGGAGTTCCATACTTCCACTTCTCACAATACTTGACAACACAGTATCAACAGTAGAAACCTTCAAATTTCTGGGTTCTATCATAAAGATCTCAAATGGACAGCTAACATCAAAACATCATTAAAAGGACAACAAAGAATGCTGTAACTCAGTAAGCTCAAACTGCCCAAGGAGCTGCTGATCCAATTCTACAGAGGAATTATTGAGTCATTTGCACCTCTATAACTGTCTGGTTGGTTCTGCAACCCAACAAGAAAACACAGACTTCAGGATAATTAGAACTGCAGAAAAATAATTGCTACCAACTTGCCTTCCATTGAGGACCTGTATACTGCACGAATCAAGAAGAGGCCATGAAAATATTTCCAGATCCCTCGCATCCTGGACATAAACTGTTTCAACTCCTACCCTCAAAACGACGCTATAGAGCACTGCACACCAGAACAACTAGACACAAGAACAGTTTTTCCCCGAAGGCCATCACTCTGCTAAACAAATAATTCCCTCAACACTGTCAGACTATTTACTGAATCTGCACTACTATTAATCGTTTCATAGTTCCCATCACCAATCTCTTTCCACTTATGACTGTATGACTATAACTTGTTGCTGGCAATCCTTATGATTTATATTGATATATTGATCATTAATTGTGTTGTAAATGTTGTACCTTGATGAACGTATCTTTTCTTTTATGTACACTGAGAGCATATGCACCAAGACAAATTCCTTGTGTGTCCAATCACACTTGGCCAATAAAATTCTATTCTATTCTATTCTATTCTATCACGTTTACCAGTCTGATCGTGAAACCTGCAGAGGGGGTGGAGTAGCTATCTTCTACCAAAAGTCATTAAACCTAAAAAACATTCACGTTGCACACGAATTTGCTCTTCCAGAAACTATCGTCTGCGAACTGTCCTTAAACACCACACTCCGCTTCTTACTATGTTACAGAGCCCCTGACCATGACATCACACATGCGAACACTACTAACGTGGGCAGCCTCTTGCCCATACTCTCTCATCATTCTTGGTAACCTCAACCTACTCTTATTAATTGGACAATAAACAAAAATACTGCTGAACCCATCCATACAACCCTATACAATGCCGCTACTAATTTAGGTCTAGATCAACTAGTAACCAACAACACTAGACTCAACAACTGCCTCGACCTCATCTTCTGCAACAGCTGAAACTCAATTTATGGACTACAAATAAAAGAACCCTTTTCCAACAGACCACAGCATGATGTGCGTGGGTGCAGCCCCAGGACCTCCGTCCTCTCTCCCGGAGCGCTGCTGTCGCCCCAGAGCTTGCCTTTGCCCCCGCAGCCCACTGGCCCCACTTGCCCTTCTCTTTCTGGGCGCAGCACTTCTGCTTGTTGGGCCACTTCCCCGGAGCCGGCAGCTCTGCGGCCGATGGCTTTGCTTTTTGTTGAGGATCTCGGAAGGTTTGCGAGCGGCACCGGCATGGGGGAGCCAGACCCCAGTCTTGTGCTCGTTCGGTGCAGCTGCAGGCAAGCCAAGAGACAGTGGGAGGGACGAAGGGACTCGTGCACTGGGATCGCCTCTGCCTCCACCTTCTGCTGGTGCCACCGCCCAGGTCTCCCATGAGGAAAAAGAGGGGAAAAGCAAAGCGGCCAGCTACAGAGCTGCCAGCTTCAGGAAGTGGCCCAACAGGCAGAAGCGACGCGCCCAGAAAGAAGCGATGTGCCCTGGAGCCACCGCCCACTCACTGCCCACTAGCCCTTTGCCTTGGGTCGTGGGCCGGGGCCCAGGGACGTGCCATTCCATGGGCCCCTGGAGCCACTGCTCGCTCTTCCTTCACCACGCGGCATGTCCTTACCTTCCTCCCTTGGCTGGCTGCCAGGGAAGGCAAGCGCTGAAAGATGCAGCGGCTGCAGGCTTCTTGCAAGCGAAAGTTACCGGAGCCGCTCCCCTTCTTGAATGTGCCACCGCCCTCACTGCCCTGTTCCATGTGCCGGTTGCCAAGTGCACACTGTTTATTTCATTCATTCATCGGCGGCAGGTGGGGTGTGTGCTTGCGCAGCTGGCACATGAAACAGGGCAATGATGGCGGCAACACATTCAAGAAGGGGAAACGGCTCCGGTAACTTTTGCTTGCAAGAAGCCTGCAGCCGCTGCATCTTTCGGCACACGAAGCACCTCCAGGCACATCAAAAAAAGAGAGGCTGCAGCTGCAGGCATTTCACAAAAACGGAAAAGGCAGAATAGAAAGTTTAAAAGTTTTCCTACTGGGTCCTGTGGGCGTGGCTTGGGGAGGTCATGTGACTGAGTGGGCATCGCTGTGAGTGACATCGAGTTACCCTCCAGTCACAGGACATCCCCCCCCCACCAACCCTCACCAACAGAACCGGTAGGGAAATTTTTTAGATTTCACCCCTGATTAAAGGCCTGGAGATTACAATAGGAAAATTGGGGACACAGCGGCCGTCCTGCTTTAAAAGATAAGGGGAGAGACACCCTCTTTAGAGTCCAAATCCCACCCGCTATTGTGGCCGGGTGGAGGGTCCTTTCTGGCCTTTCCTCAAATTTCCTCAGATTTCCAGGCAGGGCATGTGACCCCGAGCACTTTCACTTTCACTTTGCTGCTGAAAGGAGGCAGCTCCTTTCTTGGTCCTTGGGATTGGCAGGGGGTGGGGATCCAGTTAGGGGCAAGAGAGGTACGGGAAGAGTCGCAGAGGGGACGGGCCACAGTGAGATGAGAGACTGAAGATCCCCTGAAGGTAGACTAGGGGAATCTCAGAGCTTGGAGGAACCCTTGAGGCTATCTAATCCATAGATGGAGCCTTTGTGGCCAGCAGAGTCTTTCAGAAGTCAGCTATGGCCACGTGGGAACTATCTGAAGGAAACTGACATGAGGAGGAGCTAAGCCTCCAGCCTAGAGAATTTAGAAGATCAGGTAGACAGAGCAATAGTTTCACTTTTAGGAGAGGGGAGTGGGTAGAGTGAGAAGCTGAGAAAAGATTTATTTTTCTTTGGTAGGGGGCCCAGAAAATAGACCAAACAACACCCACCCACCCCCAGAAATCAGATACTAGAAAAAGCCTTGCCTCCTGGAGGGATATTGAGGTGGGGTCACCTAGAAACATGACACAGTTGCTGGGATGTCTGGGAGGGTGGAGAGCAGCTCCTAAGGACACAAAGAAGGGAGGTGTCCATATTGGGGGAGGGTGTGGAAGAGGAATGGCCAAACAAGACGTGGTCCATCATCCCCAATGGGACCCGGGTGGAGCATCGTCCTGCCTAAGTTTTTCAGGAGACAGACCCAAACTTCCTGCTGCAAATTTGGCTGTTGGGCACGTCCCCTTCTTCCTCTTGCTTGACCAGGAGACCCAAAGCAACTCAGTGAGGAGAAACTTCTGAAGTGGAGTTGAAGGATGCTAAGAGATGGGAAGGATCCAGCAGGAGCCTGATTTCCACCCAGAAGGACTCCCTCCCTGGACCCAGGGTGAAAACCTTTGGGGGAGACCCTGCATTCTGACCCTCCCTTGGAGTATAAGCTGGTCCCCCTCCTCAAGATGATAGCACAACATCCCTCTTCCCCTCTGCCTTTTGAGTGCATCCTGGCACAGAGATGGTTATGCTGAGCCTCACCAGTCCCCCTATCCCTCCCCTGCAAAGACACAGCCTCTTTTGTTTAAAAAAAAAAGAGAGAGGAGATTTAATAAGGTCTCTGCTTGAAACCGAGATGCCCCCCCCTAGTGAATCCAGGTGCCATCCCTGTGAGGTGATGTAAAGCAACGACACCCCCCCCCAAACGTTTTGGGCACCAGAGACCGATTCCATGGAGGGCGTTTTTTTCTGTGGACAAGGGGGCCATGGTTTCACACTCTGCCTGGATCCTCACGTGCATGGATGGAGCTCTGCTGAGTTGTGTAGCCCAGTTCCTGGTGGTCCACGGTCCATGAGTTGGAGACTCCTAATGTAAGCACTACAGAGACAGCCTTGCAGATAATATGTGGCAGCTCTTAAGAAAACATGGATTCACCCCAGGAAAACAGTTAAGGGTGAGAAAGAACCTCAGGGTTGTCCTGCCTTGATGCTCTTTGGCGTCAGAAGGCGCGAAGGGGAGACACTTTCAGGATTCTGCTACTATAATTTATACCCATTAAGTCAAACTCGTGTATTTCCTGTGCTGGTGGCTTCCCAGCCTGATGTACCTCAAAGGATTGACAGAGAGGGAAGCCCCAAAGAGTCTGGGCTCCAGGAGATGGGTCCAGGATGGTAGAGAATTAGGCTATGGGGTCAGTTGATACTGGGTGTGAGTGGATTTTCTCATGCTTGAAGTCTCCTCTTCTGGATTCTCTAAGAGAAGGAATTGCTCAGGAGACTCAGTCATGAATCTCTGACTGGGGTTCTTCAGAGGTCACATGGTGAGGGCTGGATTGGAACACAGAACAGAAGGTCTCAGCGTTCGACTGACAAATCCAACCACAGCAAACACGGTTGAGACGATCCAATCTCTTAATGCAAAACTTTATTGAGTACATCATTTCGGCAAGATGAGCAAACCAGATCCAGCTGATTCCCAAACAGAGCCACATAGTTGAAGTTCAGGTTCTCCTTTCTTTATAGGACCAGGTCACATTGTCCAATGGAGGCTCCTGATATTGTTCTGAGAGTCTGGTAAACACGTGTTGAGCTGTCCTTGGTTCTCATGGCTGGCATCTTCCTTCCTTCCTTCCTTCTTCTTATTTATATATACATTTTTCTTTAACATGTGTAGGGAAACAGTGTATTGTGTGGCTCAGTTTACATTAACATTATAATGTTTGCTTGTATATAATAGTATTCTTCCAACTTCTAATTTCTACTTTATTATCTAATGATTAATAACAAATCCCAAGTTACAAATATTCTGTATCTTCTTTATCCTTTATCTTTAATGTTAATCTATCCATTTATTTATTTATTTATTTATTTATTTTATTTGATTTTTATACCGCCCTTCTCCCGAAGGACTCAGGGCGGTGTACAGGCAAGATAAAACCAGCAATACAAATCTACAAGTTAAAATGTCATTTAAAAAACTTATTTAAAAATTAGCCTGAAATTAAATTATAAACTAAAACCCGTTTAAAATTAATAAAATTTCCTATTAAAATCCAATTTAGGCCAGCCCTTGAATAAAGAGATGAGTCTTGAGTTAATCACAGAATGTCCGTTCAGGTATTTGGCGAAACCCGGGGAAGCTCCCAGAGTGTGAGCCCCACAGAAGGCCCTTCCCTGGGGGCTGCAGCCGACATTGTTTGGCGGGCACCTGAGAAGTCCCTCTCTATGGGAGCGCACGGTCGGTGGGAGGCATGTGGTAACAGCAGGCGGTCGTAAGTACCCAGGCCCTAAGCCATGGGCGCTTTTAAAGGTCAATAACACTTAGTGCACTGAAGGCCACAGGTAGCCAGTGCAGTCTGGGGAGGCGGTGTTACATGGGAGCCAGAGTAGCTCCTCTATCACTGCAGCTGCATTCTGGACTAACTGAGCCTCGAGTGCACTAAGGCCCATGTAGAGAGCATTACAGTAATCAGAGGAAGGCGGCGCATGAGTGACTGCATAAGGCATCCCGATCAAGGAAGAGCTGAACCAGACAGGCGAACCTGGTGGAAGGCCCTCCTGGAGACGGCCGTCAGATGATCTTCAAGCGATAGCCGATCATCCAGGAGGACACCTAAGTTAGACCCTATCCTTTGGGGCCAATAATTCGCCTCAACAGCCAGCTGCGCCAGTGACTGAAGGGATCGGCATCCACAGCCTCCGTCTTGGAGGATTAAGCTTGAGCCTGTTTCTCCCATCCAGACCTGCGGCTTCCAAACACCGGGACAGCACTTCAACAACTTCATTGGGGTGGCTGGAAAAGTACAGCTGGGTATCATCAGCGTACTGCTGGTATCTCACCCAAACCACTGATGATCTCACCCAGCTGCTCATGTAGATGTTGAACAGCAGGGGCGAGAGAATGACCCCTGAGGGACCCACAAGGAGGCCCCTCGCGACCTCTGCCCCTGTCAACACCGTTGCGACCGGTCGGAGAGATAGGAGGAGAACCACATATACGGTGCCTCCCACTCCCAATCCCCCAACCGCGCAGCAGGATACCATGGTTATGGTATCGAACGCCGCTGAGAGGTCTAATAGGACCAGGGCAGAGGAATAACCCTGTCCTAGCCCTCCAGAGATCATCAACCAATGGACCAAAGCTGTCTCGTGCTGTATCCGGGTAAGTCGGACTGGAACGGGTCTAGATAGCGTCTTCATCCAGGTATCGGGTAGCTGTCGCGCACGGCACTCTTCTACAACCTTCGCAAATTAGTTGGAGACTGGACGATAATTACCTAAAATAGCTGGGTCCAGGGAGGGCTTCTTAATTTCTGCACAATCTAATATTTATTATCATAAGGAGTTTCCTCAAACACAATTCTCACTGCCGTCAAAACATGCAGCATCAAATAAATATGCCCTTTATTGTATTTTTTCTGGCAAAATACCTAATAAGAATATTTCTGACTTTAAGCCTATATGTTGCTTTATAATTTTCTCTAGCCGTGAAAGTATTTTCATCCATTTTTATTTTTTTTGCCTTTGAGCAGGTGACCACATTAAATATGAACTGGGTATCTGGCTGCATTTTCAACATTTGGCGGACATGTTTTAAACATTTTTGCCAACCTTGTTGGTGGCAAATGGCACCTTAGAGAACATTTTCAACAGGTTTTCCTTGTATGTAGTTGCCATTGTCAATTTATAGTTTTATCCCAAAGTTTTTGCCACATCTAATTCCATAGTATACCCACATTTTTTTGCAAGTTATCATTGTTATCTTCCATTTTAAGGCTTTATAAATCGCTATATATTTTCTTTATTAACTTTTCATCCACACCTAATAGCATCTGATCAACTATCGTATTCTTTAGAAACCATATTTCCTTACATCTTTTTCCCAACTTGATTGTATTTGCAAGTGTGGCCACCATGCAGTTCTACCCCTGGTTTGGCAATTCCTGTTAAGGTTTAAGTTCCCTTTCTCATTTAAAATATCTTATACTTGGGAATAGCTTTCCCAAGTTTATCACATTTACATGTATCAGAGCTTCCATATTTGAAAGCCAGACTAGCATTTTCTCATAATTTTTGGCTTTAACCTTTTCCCATACTAAGAGTAGAGCATTCCTTACATAATGTCTTTGAAAGTATCTGTTATGTTTGGGTATTGACGAGGCAGGAGACCAGGTTAGTGACAACAGCTCTTTAATATAGTGTGACCCAGCAAAACTCTGGAGAAAACCTCTCCTTATATACACTTCAGCCTGAGGCTGCATCCAATCAGAACGAGATATTT
>NC_080542.1:151012537-151028676 GCF_028640845.1 Ahaetulla prasina | reverse complement strand
TGCCTCGCCTTCTGGGAAAAACAGTCCGTTGCCAAGTCGAGATCCTTCGCTTCCAAATCTCTTGCATTTGGAGAGAGGGAGGGAGGGAAGGCCATTTGCGTGCCTGTTCCAGGGATGTCTGCAAAACGGGGATCGACGCCGAACCTTCAGTTCCAAGGTCCCTCAGAGCAGGGAGCTCACCACGGAGCGAAAATGGAAGACGAGGAACCCGAAACGCCAGAGCCAGAGGAAAGGTGGAGGGGCAAAGCGGCGGCTTCTCGCCGATCTCGAGAAAAAAACGAGAGGCTTCCCAAAGCGAGGACGGCCCAGCACAAAGCGCATCACAACGCCAGTCGTTCCCCTCGTTCGGGCTGGAGAAATCTACTGCGCCCCACGGAGTTAGAAGACCGGCGGCGATTCTCGCCCTCCGCTGAGGGGCCGGCAGTCACCCGCCTGTGGCCCAGAGGTGGCTGGGCCAGCCGGCACCCTGTGGTCCTCAGCGAAGAAAGCTCAGAGCCCCAAAACCTCTTGGACGCGGGGGAAATTGGAGAATCGGGGATGGTTAAGGTGAAGGAAGAAATTCTGGGAGACGATTCGGCCAGCATGGAGATGAAGCCAGCGTTTCCGCCAGTTCCGCTACCAGGAGGCTGAAGGTCCCTCGAGGTGTGCAGCCAGCTCTGGTACCTCTGCCACCGTGGCTGAAGCCGGAGAGACACAAAGATAAATGGGAAACCGGACCTCCAAAAGACTTGCAGCTGGATAGAGAAGCTCCAGAAAGCTCAGACAAGGGATGATCATTTCTCCCAGAGGAGAACCTCATCTATCCAGCAATCACCTTGGGAACCCCTTGCCTGTTTTGCAAAATACCGCAAACCCCCCAAAGGCTTTTGACTGAGTAGAGAGGTTTCGTCATTTCCCAAAGCATTTCAGAGAGTCCACCCCATGTTTGGTACCCAGGGCCAGCCCTGCTGCATGGTAGGCCAAGCGCTGGATACACATTCCCAGGCAGAGGACCCTACTCAGCTACCTGGTTTTAGCAGGCCGTGTGTCCAGGATGCCAGCTCTCAAGTTGGCTTGGACTAACCCTGCACATTGATGGCAGTGTCCGTCTCCCTCCCTCCCAGGTTTCCTGCCACCCCTCAGCCTCCCCTCCGGCTCCTACCTGGGATGAGCACCTCCTTGCGGCAGTCGTAAAGCATCCCCAGCTGGAAGGGGCGGCCCAGGGCTGGAATCTCGAGGGCGTCCTCGGCCAGGGCCATGCTTGGCTTCCGGGTGTGGTTGACACTTCTGGTGCTCTGCAAGAGACAGGAACCGTCTGGGGGAGGCCGAGACTGACCGATGACTCTCTAAGGGGATGCAGGCAGGGGTGGGATTCTACTGGTTCACACCTATTTGCTAGAACCTGTTGTTAACTTTCTAAGCAGTTCAGAGAACTGGTTGTTGGAAGAAATCTCCATTTGTTTCCCCCCCCCCCCACTTTACAGGGCTAATCCTGTAAGGAAGGCATTCTGGTATTATTTCTAGCCTAATCTTTATTGCCCTGCTTACAGAAACTGCCTCTCCATTAACCCTTATTTATTTTATTTATTTATTTATTTGATTTTTATACATTCTTATTACATTCTTGGCAGTATTCCTAGATTTATTGTCGCCTGAGCTTCTCCAGAGTTTTTTTTTCTTTGCTGGTACTTTGCTGGGGCTTGAGTTTCTTAAAGGGGAAGGGTTGTTTTAAACTTGGTGCTGCTGTTGAGAGGGACCGTCTGGGGAGGCCGAGACTGACCGTCTTCCAGCCAGGATGCAATGATCAGCAGCTTGAATAAATAATTGAATAATGAAGCAGAGCTGCCAGAAAGAAGTGTTTAATGACAATAGAATTAGAATAGAATAGAATTGTACCCTATGACCATCATTTGGATTGTAAATGTTGTACCTTGATGAACGTATCTTTTTTTTTTATGTACACTGAGAGCATATGCACCAAGACAAGTTCCTTGTGTGTCCAATCACACTTGGCCAATAAAATTCTGTTCTATAACAAGGAACCAAGATGAGTGACATAGAATAGAATAGAATAGAATAGAATAGAATAGAATAGAATAGAATAGAATAGAATAGAATAGAATAGAATAGAATAGAATTTTTATTGGCCAAGTGTGATTGGACACACAAGGAATTTGTCTTGGTGCATATGCTCTCAGTGTACATAAAAAAAAAAGATACGTTCATCAAGGTACAACATTTACAACACAATTGGTTTTAAAAAGTTTTATTTTTACAATCATATCAAATAATTCATCCAATGTACAGTTATATACAATTAGTCGGGCTTGCCCAGTCACCGCCCCCCTTTTTAACACTCTTCCCTCTTCTACCTTCTTTTACTTTCCAAACCTTCCTCTCCTTCTCTTATCTACATCCTCTCCTCCCTCCACCCTACACCTTCCTTCTCCCTCTTCTACCCCTCTTCCTTCCTCTTCTCCTCTTTCCTACCTCCTACTCTCTCTTTTCTCCCTCCCCACCATTCTAAAGTGGTAACTGGGCAGACCCGACCCTACATTAATTATATTTATACATCTTCAATCATCCCTGTACATTAACCATCACTCCATCTCTATCAACCCCCCCAATTCCCCTCCCCCCCACCCCCCACCCCGACTTCCCAGAACAAAATGCAGGGTATCAAAACTAACAATCATAATCCAAAATAATTCCTAAATTATAATCTCTAGTCATTCCACACTTAATCACACTCTCAATTCCCCTCTCCTTCAGAAATATATCTAATACAAAATATTTCCTAAATTTACTCATATGCTATTCGATATTTTTTTATCTGATACTTATTTTGAATATAATCAATCCACATTTTCCATTCTAAAATATATTTTTCTTGTGTATAGTCTTTCAAGTAAGCAGAGATTTTTGCCATTTCTGCCAGATTTGATACTTTGAGTGTCCATTCTTCAATTGTAGGTAATTCTTCTTTCTTCCAGTATTGAGCAATCAAAAGTCTTGCGGCTGTTATTAAGTTCAAAATCAATTTAGTCTCTATAGCTGTACAATCCATAATTATTCCTAATAGAAAGAACTGCGGAGTAAATCTTTAATCTTCTTTTTCAAAATATTCTGCATAATCCACCATACTTTAATCCAAAATGCTTTAACTTTTTTACGTGTCCACCATATATGGTAATAAGTGGCATCTTCACAATCACATCTCCAACATTTAGCCTGTACATTAGGATACATACATGACAACTTTTTGGGGTCTAAATGCCATCTATAAAACATCTTATAAAAATTTTCTCTCATATTTTGCGCTTGTGTAAATTTAACATTCCTCACCCAAATTCTTTCCCAAGTTTCCAACATTATTGGTTGCTGAAAATTTTGTGCCCACTTAATCATACAATCCTTAACCAGTTCAGTCTCAGAGTCTATTTCTACTAATACATTATACAACCTCTTAATATGCTGTTGGCCTTGATCTCTCATTTGTTTTAACAAATTATCCTCAGTTTGCTTAACACCTATTTTTTTGATCTAATTTCCATCTAGCTTGTAATTGTCCATATTGGAACCATGTATAATTTTTCCCTTCTTCCCCCATCTTTTCTCTGGATTTTAATTGTAATTCCCCCTTTTCCATACAAAGAAGTTCTTTATAGGTAACTACCTCCATCTTTTGATATATATTTATATTTTCTATCATATGTCTCGGGATTGCCCATATTGGAATCTTTCCATCTAATTTATATTGATATTTCCTCCAGACCCTCAATAATGCATTTCTAATTATATTATTTTTAAATATTTTATCTACTTTCTTATCATATAATAAATAGGCATGCCACCCATATAACAAACCATAACCTTCTATATTCAAAACTCTTTCCTCAGTTAAATTAATCCAATCAGTAATTAATGATAAGACAACTGCTTCATAATACAATTTTAAATTAGGCATTTTAAGACACCCCCCCTTTCCCTTGTATCCTGCATTATTTTTAATTTTATTCTTGGTTTTTTGCCCATCCATACAAAATTATTAACCCCCTTTTGCCATTCCTGTAATTTAATATCATTCTTAAGCACTGGTATCATTTGAAACAAAAATAGAAACTTGGGCAAAACATTCATTTTTATAGCCGCTATTCTTCCCAGCAAGGATAGTTGTAACTTCTTCCAATTCTCCATTTCTTTCCATACCTTCTGCCACAATACCTCATAATTATTTTTGTATAATTTAACATTTACAACACAATTGATGGTCAATATATCAATATAAATCATAAGGATTGCCAGCAACAAGTGATAGTCATACAGTCATAAGTGGGAGGAGATGGGTGATGGGAACTATGAGAAGATTAACAGTAGTGCAGATTCAGTAAATAGTCTGACAGTGTTGATGGAATTATTTTCATTCAGCGAGGCTTCTTGGCTAGCTAGAAAGATTGACATTCAAAGGTGAGTTTACATATCCTTTCTGAGTTTTGATCTAAAACTGGTTTTTGGTGAAGTTTAATTAATTAAGTTTAATTAATTAATTTAATTTAATTAATTAATTAAGTTTAATTAAAGTCTCTGGAGGCTCAACAGGCTAATGCAGTCTGTTATTAACAGCAGCTGCTTGCAATTACTGCAGGTTCAAGTCCCACCAGGCCCAAGGTTGACTCAGCTTTCCATCCTTTATAAGGTAGGTAAAATGAGGACCCAGATTGTTGGGGGCAATAAGTTGACTTTGTATATAATATACAAATGGATGAAGACTATTGCTTGACATAGTGTAAGCCGCCCTGAGTCTTTCATGCAGGCTTCAGTTCATGGAGGCCTCAAGTACTGTAGTGCCAGATCACGTCAAATCACGACCCCCAGAAGCATCCAGCCTCAGTATGAAAAGCATTTGCAAGCCGACGGCAGACTTGACCACGTGGCTTGGTGGTCAGATGACTGGGTGGGCGTGGCCAATAACAATAAATAATAAAAATAATAAACAAAGTATACAAAACAATAAGAGGTACCAAAAACCAACTTTCACACTTTACACACACACAACACAACACAACTGACTCACACACAATGTAAAAGCAGCTGCACTTCACCCAAAATGGCCCCTGCAACAAGCAGGAACCTCACATTTTCACACTACACACACACAACACAACTGACACACACACACACACACACACAAAATGCCACATACAGCTTTGTGAGATTTTGTGTTATTGTGTAATTAGTGTGAAACACTACAGAAACACACCAAATCTCAGAAAGCTGCACAAATATTTTATTTTATTATTTTATTTATTTATTTATTTAGATCAGGGGTCTCCAACCTTAGTAACTTTAAGGTTTGGGGACTTCAATTCCCAGAGTTCCTCAGCCAGCAAAGCAGGCAGATTCAGTTGCTCACGAGGAGATGGATTTTAGGCAGGCAGAGTCAGTTGCTGGCTGATGCAACTGATTAAAGCATAAAGATTAAGTAAAGCATGGCTTTGCCAGCCTGAAAGGAGCATTAATTATAGGTAAGTGGGGAGGGGGCATTGGGTGGGCATGGGTGGGGGCTCTTGTAAGTGGGGTCAGTTAAAAAGTGATTTTAAAAGCCTGTGATGATCAGGCAACTCAGCTGGAATCGCCAGAGGAAAAAAAGGTTTTAAAAGCTCCTCTGACGATCTCAGCTGAAGGTCCCTCATAGCAGCCCAGAACCTCTTAAAAAAATTGTTTTAACAAGCTCTTTGGCTGAAGAGCTTGTAGAAAACATGTTTTTTAAAGTTCCGGTGATGAGGAACTCAGCTGGGATCACCAGAGGAGCCTTTTAAACCCTTTTTTCCCCAACCTCTTCAGCTGAAGAGGTTGTTTTAAAAAAGAGTTTAAAGGCTCTGACGATCTCAGCTGAGCTGCAGGATAATCAAAGACTTTTTTTTTTTACTTTTAAAGGCATATTTTCCGCTGAAGAAAAAATGCTTTTAAAAGTAAAAACCACAAACCTCTGACGATGGTGGGGCTCAGCAGAGGCAGGGGGTAGGCCAGGGATTTTTGCTACCGGTTCTCCGATCCACCCGCCGCCATCGCTACTGGATCGGGTGAGCCGATCCGAACCGGGAGCATTTCACCGCTGCTTTGCAAAGGACCCCCCCTCCCTCCCTCCCAGCAGGTGAAAGGGAGATGATTAAAATTCAGGGGGGAAAACAACCCCACTATTAGTAGGGGGCAATGTCTGGACTTTCCAGGAACCCCCCTCCCTTAAAAAACACCCCTTGCTGAAAAAGGGACTCTGCTTAGAACAGGCGGGAGTCATGGGTCCTGGGGAAGGCTTTGGCCGGGCAAGCCTGAAGGAAAGGTAGAGAGAGAGGCCTGAGGCAAAAGTAGAGAAATTAGCCTGAGGGAAAGTTGGAGAAAGAGGTTTGAGAGGAAAGATGAAGGAGGAGGAAGGGGAAGGAAAGAAAAAGGCAGGCAGGCAGGCAGGAGAATTAACAAAGGAGCAGAGGCAATGGAAGGAGAGACTAGCAAGCAGGAGAAGACAAAGAGTGGTCACTGTCCCACAGAGTGGCCTGACCGCTTGGAGGAGACGACAAGACACCAGAGTCCAGCTGACGGAAGCAACTGGAGCTGCCAGAGCGAGGGACCAAGGAGGACTGGAATAATGACGGACTGTCGCAGGAGAAGGGTGCACTTGAATGGTTGGAGAAGAGAGCCAGGGGAATCTGGACTCCAGCAATCCTTTCGGCTGGGAAGGGCTGGAAGCCGAGGCTGGACAGAACATGACAAAGTCGACTGGAGATGCCTACAAGAGGGACAGAGGTTCAATGGCTCCCCTGTGGCACCACCTCTACTTTTGACCACATCCCGCAGACACTCCTGATTTCTGACAGCATCATCGGAGTCTGCCAATCTCAGTTGCCTTGCAGAGTCCGAGGTCCATCTCTGGATCCCTCCTCTAAGGCCAACCCTAACCCTAACCATGGGGTGGGAGTGGGGAGGGTCTCTAACATTAGCAAGAGAAGATAGAGGGGGAGGGGCAGTGGGAGGAAGACCCCAACTCTTCTCCTTCTTGGAAAGGGGGTGCAAATTTGAGGATTGCACATTCTGGGAGAACATCAGCCAAATTCCCTATGAGCAGAAGCAACTCTATAGCCCCGGGGTTCTCCAAACCTGGCAACTTTAAGGTTTGTGGACTACAACTCCCAGAATTCCTCAGGTAGCATAGCAGGCTCTGGACTTTTGGGAGTTGAAGTCCACAAATCTTAAAGTTGTGAAGTTTGGAAACATCTGCCTAGAGGTGTGAAGGACCAAGAGAGGTCTTTGCTTCCCTCTGCTGGACGGTTGTGGAACTCATTTCTCAAACATTTCCTGTTTCTCTTCTAAGACAAATAAGTAATTAAACAGGAAAAATGCTTGAAAAGAGGAGGGGAAAGTTGCTTTTTCTGCTCCTTTTCGTTTTCTGAACGCAATGAAGACAAAGCGGAAGGCCAGGCTTTCCTTAAAATAGATCCTGCAGGGAAGCAGATCCACCTGCCACCGGGAATTTTCCTCCAACCAGGTAAGCCCTCCCCCTCAGAAGCACCGAGACACCCCCACCCCCAAATTGGCATTTGTTGGGGCGGCCAAGTAAAGGGGGGTGAGAGCAGGGCTCCTCCTGGGCATTGATGGAGAGCAGGTCGAGGAGGGAAAAGCAGGCTAGGTGTGCAACAGTTGTGCCATAGAGGCACTTTTGTTGGTGTGTGTGTGGGGGGAGAGATTCCAGGTAATTTGGGGAGGGGGGGTTGCTCCTTTTCTGCTGAGTTCCGTCCAGGCAGCCAAAAAAAAAGAAAGAGCCACAATTGAGAAGAGGGAGTCAAGCTGTTCTCCAAACCGCCTGAGGGTAGAACGAGAAGCAACGGGTGGAAACTAATCAAGGAGAGAAGCAACTTAGAACTAAGGAGGAATTTCCTGACAATTAGAACAATTAATCAGTGGAACGACTTGCCTGCAGAAGTTGTGAACACTGGAAATGTTTAAGAAAATGTTGGATAACCATCTGACTGAGATGGTGTAGGGTTTCCTGCCTGGGCAGGGGGTTGGACTAGAAGGCCTCCAAGGTCCCTTCCAACTCTGTTATTATGTTATGAGTGCAGGGAGGGTCTCCTTCGTCCTCCCCCTCAATTGCAGCTCTTCCCCCCCCCCAAGCTCTTCCATTCAGATGCCCAATTCTGGCTCTCCTGTGGGGGGAGGGGCGAATCAGGCTTTGTTTCCGCCCCCTACAGGAGGGAGAGGGAACTGAGTTTGTGCTGCCTAAAAGAATTGAGATTTTGCTGCTGAAGAGAGGAGCCGCGTCCATTGCAGCTTGCAGCTAAGACCTGAAGGACAAAGATGCTACAGGTAGGCCTCAACTTACAACAATGTGTTTAGTGACCGTTCAAAGTTACAATGGCACTGAAAAATGATGGCCGTTTTTCACTGCTACGACCGTTGCATCATTCTCAGGATCAGGAGATGAAAATTCCCTGCTGAGTCACAACGGATCATGTGATTCCCCTGCTTTTTTATACAAGTTTTTATTGGTTTTTCAATTTCCCCCCTTCCACACAACCACAATTCATGAACAGAGTATTGACGTTTTCTTATCTTATACAATTCAAAATATTCAAATAGATTTTTCTTAGCTACAATTTTAGCCAAAATGTTCCTTCCCCCCCCGCATAGTTTTTTATTCCTTTCCTAATATTTCTTTGCATATTTTATTGAATCACATCTACTTTCGCCCTTCATTTTCTAATTTCTCCATTTTTGTTCATATTCATTCCCTTTCATTCCTTTTTTTGTTGAACTATTTCAATTTTTATACTTGGAATATTTTCGGGGTTGTCTTTTCTCCATTTCCTTTTCACAGCAATCTCTTCTACTCCTTACATTCCTCTCCCTCCCTCCTTTCTTCATACCTCCTTTTTTCCTCTCTTTTCTTCCTTCTCTACTTCTCTTTTCCTTCTCCTCCTCCACCCTGCTTCCTCCCTAACTAACCATTACCTCCTCTCCTCTTCCCTTCCTTCTTTCTCTCTCCCTTCCAACTCTCTCCTTCCTCTTATCTCTCTCCATTGCTGTATCTATTTTCAATATCTCTAATGTCCAGACATCCCCAATTCTCTCACATATTTTTCGAACCTCTTCTCCTATATTTTAAACCTTGACATTGTCTTTATCTTATTTCATTTATATCATACAGTCAATTGATACAACTTTCCACCTCTTATTTTCTTAACGTTTCTATTCAAAATTCAATACTTATTATTTTCTTCCAACAATGTACATCATTTACTAACATTTCAATTTTATTCCCTTTTACATCTTAAATTCCAATCATCTTCATTTATAAACCATGTCATTCCAAATTACCTCTGCTGAATTTTCCATTCTTTTATGGATTTTTAAATTTTATATCTTAATCATCAACTTTAATTTTTTCTCCTTTCATGCATCGTCCAACACAAAAAGAAAAAAAGGAAACAAGTCTATCTCTACTTTAATTTCTTTTCTTTTATTGATTTTTCTCCTACTTCTAACCGTTTTCCTTCAGTCTCTCCCAGATCCCATCTCTTAATATTCTTCTCCCTTTCTTCCTTTCTTCCATTTTCTTTTTTCTCCCTTTCTTATTTCCTCTTTTCCACTTTCCTCTAACTTTAACTCTTTTGATGTCCCCCCTCAGTTTTTCTCTATTTCCTCCTCTTCTCTTTAATCTTTCACTGTTAATCCCAGTGTAATCATGTTTTTTTCACTGTTTTTCCCCCATTTTTTAGTTTTTCTTTTCCATCTTTTCTTTTTCACTTTCCCCCCTCTTTTTTAAAAAATTCCTTTTCCTCTCTTCATTTCAATTTTTCACTATCAGTCCCAATATGATCATCTGTATTATCCTCACTGATTTCTTTTCCAGCATTATGTTTCATAATTTCCTCATCTTCTCTTTTTTTATTTTTAAGCCACAATTCTGCTTGTTTGTTTCCATTAATCAACTCTCAGACCATCAAAAGCATCTCCCATAATTCCTCCCAATTTTCCATATTTTCAATACGAGAAGAACTTTTTAAAATCTATTTATCTTAATTTATATATAGTCTAAATTCTGATTTATTACTTTAACTTAACCCAAATTCAAGTCCATGTATCTCTTTTCTTCTTTATTTCTGGATGAGTCTATTTCCAATGTATTTTGAAACTGTTTCAATTTAAGTCCTTATCAGTTCCACTTTTCTTTTTCTCGCAACAGCTGTGAAAACAATGCTCCTTCCTAATTTTCCCACAGTGATCTGAATGATGTTATACTTTCTTTCCTCCAGCAGATGTCTCTTGCCAATTCACAATTACTTCCGCAACAAAATGTCCCCTGTCACTCCACAAAATTTATTATTTCCTGTCTTAGTTTTTTTGTTAGCAAACAAAGTTTCCTTCAATTTTCTGTCTCTTTTAGTGATCTCTTCCAATGCCAGATTAACCAAATTAAAGATCAAATGGAAAGTTCTTTTTAGAGCTTTAATTGCAAAGTTCTGTTTTACTTTTCTTCTGTTTGTACTCCCATATGCCAATTTAGCCGCTGGTTTCAAATTGAAGGCTTCTTTTAAAGTTTAATAAGTTTTCTTCTTACCTATGTGTTGGCAAATCGTTTTTCAGTAAGAATACTCCGTTCAGTCGCCTCTCCTGCTCTGATCTTTTGGTGTGGCCACCCCAACTTGTGACAGCTCTAATGGCTGTCTTCCCAAGTGGCAGAGTTGGAGGCTTATATCGGCGCTCCAGGGAATTTGCCACTTCCCTGTTCACGCCAATCCGTGCCTCCCTTCTTCACTGTCTCTTCAAGACGGACTGGCGGACCGGTTGGTGGTGGCCATCTTGGGGACGCGAGGGAGGCGAGGGAGGCCTGCTGTTGCCTGTGCGGATTGCAGGCCTCGATTTCCGGCCTTGATTTCGGCCCGGCTCCAGCCGATTCCAGCGGCGATGAGAATTCGGCCCGATTCCATCTGGGGCATGGATTCCGGCCCGTTCGCCTGCCCGTGGGCCCGCCTGCTCCATCGGCGCTTTGTTGCACCTGGCGAGGCCTTGTGGGCCACGAGGCGCCTGTTCAGCAGCGTCCAGTGTTCTGCGGCCCCATCGGTTCCATCGGCGGCGGGCGTGGTGAGGCCGCGGTCGGAGATGAGGCCGGAGGCAAGGCTATGGTTTGTCTCCCTCTTCTGGCACTTCTGGCACTTTACATCGTACTTTGTTCATCTGCCTCTTGTTGTGTGGCCTGCCTTCCCCCCCCTCGGACTTTTGACCATCGAAGCTGGGTCGTCAGTTATTTATATCCACGGGTTTCTGGACTGGACTGGACTGGATTGGACTTTGGACTATGAACAGACTGACAGTCATTTCTACCTTATTAAGACCTTTCGTAGAAACGTTTTCCATAGGTTTACCATGGAGGCTGCCGGTCTGTCTGCTTAGGCTTATTATCTTCATCTGGTTCCAGCTTTATTTGTCCTCTTTGACATCTGGACATCCGTTGGAGGATCCATCTTTTAATGTCTTACCATCTGGGATGTTACCATCTTAGCACCCTTCACCGATTCGTACTTTTCTATGCGTTACGCTGCACAGGAACTCTTGCGCCTGCGAGGTGCCCCCGCCTCACAGGAATGGCCCGTTTCACTATCAAGGGCCGGCCTCAATGACGGGTCTTGGGACCCACAGAGGTGGCATACGAAGAGAAAGAGCCTTTGAGGTTTTTTAGATAGGGCATTTTTAAGGGGTGGGAGGGTTAGGGCGGGTGTTGGGGGTAGCCCGTCGGGAGGGAAACCAGTCCCTGCGCGTGCTCGTGGCGATTATTTAGTGGGTTCGGAGGTTATGGGGGGGGGAATGTGTTCCTTTTTGTGAGGGTGGTTCCATTTGCACGGTAAGTGGGAGGGGCAGATATGGCGGAAGGGGGGGATCATATCGGTCTAGGGGGTCACGCGTTCGATGTCTGCAAGCGATCGCGTGCCCGATCCTCTGACTTTTCCGTTCCCGGATGGTCAAGACCCTCAGAGCCTGGGCCTTCGTCTTATGTTATGCAACGCGGTCTGTGGCCAATAAGGCCCCCTAATACGATCTTATTCAGGGGCGCCACGGATCTTATAGGCGTTACGGAGACCTGGTTGGGCACTGAAGGGGGCGTGCCCCTGGTCGAAATGTGCCCACCGGGTTTCCGTGCATTCCATCAGCCGAGGGCCCAGGGTAGGGGTGGGGGGGTGGCAGTTGCTATTAAAGAGAGTCTAGAACCGAGGGAGACCACTGTACCTCAGATTGCCGGGTGTGAATCCCTCTTTGTGAGATGGGGTCATAGGTGTCAGATGGGCTTGCTGGTCATGTACCTGGCTCCTTGCTGCGTGACAGCTGCCCTGCCCGAGCTCCTGGAGGTGCTTGCCGGGGTGGCAGTGGAGACCCCCAGACTTTTAGTCATGGGGGACTTTAACTTGCCATCTGCCGGCTCGTCATCGACAGTGGCTCGGGAGTTCATGGCTTCCATGACGGCCTTGGACCTGACTCAAGTAGTGGATGGCCCCACTCACATCGGGGGTGGCACACTGAACCTTATTTTTATCTCTAGTCAGTGGTTGAAGGATCTGGATTTGAGAGATGTAGTCATAGAACCTTTGTCCTGGTCAGATCACTCTCTCCTTCGCCTGGACTTTCTGACCGCCACTCAACACCGCAGGGAGACGGAACCACAACGTTGGTTCCGTCCCAGGCGCCTGATGGACCCGGAGAGGTTCCGGACGGAGCTTGGGCCACTTCCTGAGGGTCTGGCTCACGGCATGGCAGAGGAACTAGCCGCAGCCTGGCAACGGGCTGCGGCTGGGGTTTTAGACCGTGTCGTGCCTCTGCGGCCTCTGACCCGGCACAGATCCCAACCGGCTCCTTGGTTCTCCGAGGAGCTGAGGAGGATGAAACGCCGGAGAAGATGCCTAGAGAGTTCCTGGAGGTCTAGCCGTTTAGAGGCTGATCGGACACTAGTTAGGTCCTATACTAGGACCTACCTAGTGGCACTGAGGGAAGCAAGGCGTTGCTACGCCTCCTCCCTCATTGCGTCAGCAGATAACCGCCCAGCCGCCCTGTTTCGGGTGACCCGTTCCCTCCTTCACCAGGGGGAGCGGGATGACCCGTTGCAGGGACGTGCTGAGGAGTTTAACGGTTATCTATACGATAAAATCGTTCAGCTTCGAGACGGTCTAGACCAAAATTGCAGTGATTCAGATGAGGCGTCTGAGGGTGGTCTTGGTGATATTTTCTGGGATGAGTTTGACCCTGTGGCTCCCGAGGACATGGACAGGTTGTTGGGTAGGCTGAATGCCACCACGTGTTTACTGGACCCGAGCCCCTCCTGGCTGGTGCTGGCCACTCAGGAGGTGACACGAGGCTGGCTCCAGGCGATTACGAGTGCCTCCTTGTTGGAGGGAGTCTTTCCGGCCGCCTTGAAAGAGGCGGTGGTGAGGCCCCTCCTCAAGAAGCCCTCCCTGGACCCGGCTGTCTTAGGTAATTATCGTCCGGTCTCCAACCCGCCGCAGCGAAGGTTGTAGAGAGTATGGTGGCATATCAGTTTCCCCTGCACCTGGATGAAACTGTCTATCTAGACCCATTCCAATCCGATTTCCGGCCCGGCTACAGCACGGAGACGGCTTTGGTCGCATTGGTGGATGATCTCTGGAAGGCCAGGGATAGGGGTTGTTCCTCTGTCCTGGTCCTATTAGACCTCTCAGCGGCTTTCGATACCATCGACCATGGTATCCTGCTGCGCCAGTTGGAGGGATTGGGAGTGGGAGGCACCGTTTATCGGTGGTTCTCCTCCTATCTCTCCGACCGGTCGCAGACGGTGTTGACAGGGGGGCAGAGGTCGGTCCCGAGGCGCCTCACTTGTGGGGTGCCGCAGGGGTCGATTCTCTCGCCCCTTCTGTTCAGCATCTATATGAAGCCGCTGGGTGAGATCATCAGTGGCTTCGGTGTGAGGTACCAACTGTACGCTGATGACACCCAGCTGTACTTTTCCACACCGGGCCACCCCAATGAAGCTATCGAAGTGCTGTCCCGGTGTTTGGAAGCCGTACGGGTCTGGATGGGGAGAAACAGGCTCAAGCTCAATCCTTCCAAGACAGAGTGGCTGTGGATGCTGGCATCCCGGTACAGTCAGCTGAGTCCTCAGCTGACTGTTGGGGGCGAGTCACTGGCCCCGATGGAGAGGGTGCGCAATCTGGGCGTTCTCCTGGATGAACGGCTGTCTTTTGAAGACCATTTGATGGCCGTCTCCAGGAGAGCTTTCCACCAGGTTCGCCTGGTGCGCCAGTTGTGCCCCTTTCTAGACCGGGATGCCTTATGCACGGTCACTCACGCCCTCGTAACGTCTTGCCTGGATTACTGCAATGCTCTCTACATGGGGCTCCCCTTGAGGGGCATCCGGAGGCTTCAGTTAGTCCAGAATGCGGCTGCACGGGGGATAGAGGGAACCCCTCGTGGCTCCCGTGTGACACCTATCCAGCGCAGACTGCACTGGCTACCTGTGGCCTTCCGGGTGCGCTTCAAGGTGTTGGTGACAATCTTTAAAGCACTCCATGGCATAGGGCCGGGCTATTTACGGGACCGCCTACTGCTACCAAATACCTCTCACCGACCCGTGCGCTCTCACAGAGAGGGACTCCTCAGGGTGCCGTCAGCTAGGCAGTGTCGTCTGGCGACACCCAGGGGAAGGGCCTTTTCTGTGGGGGCTCCCACCCTCTGGAACGAACTCCCTCCAGGACTTCGTCAACTTCCGGATCTCCGAACCTTCCGTCGCGAGCTTAAAACACATTTATTCATCTGCGCGGGACTGGATTAGATTTTAAAGTAACTGGTTTTAAGGGGTTTTTACTATTTATACTGTTTTTAATAATTTGGCTATAGAATAAGTTTTTTAATTGTCGTTTTTTAATCTGTATTTATATGTATTTTAACTGCCTGTGAACCGCCCTGAGTCCTTAGTGAGATAGGGCGGTATATAAATATGAAAAATAAAAAATAAAAATAAAAAAAATAAAGACAGTTATGGTCCATGAAAGACCCCCAAAACGGCTGGGATATCGGCGTTCCTCCGGAGCCCCGGGAAATCGCCGTCCCGCAGCAGCGTTGGCTACGCCCCCTCCCTCCACGTGATCCCCTTTTGTGATCTTCGGACAAGCGAAGTCATTGGGGAAGCCAGACTGACTTCCCAGCCGAGTCTGCGGCAAGGGAAGTTGTAAAATGGAGCAAAACTCACTGCACAACTGAGGAAATTTTGGCCTCAATTGTAAGTCATGGATGACCTGCATGAAAGGTCCATGGAGATGCTCAGTCATCCAGGTCGTGGTTGTCCCAAAGGTGCTTCTTCAAAAGGGAACCGGAAGAGGTTTTGTCAGCTGTCCCATCTTGATCAGTTAGGAAAGAGAGACGCAACTCCATTGTCAATGAAAGTCCGTTTTACTAAAGACACAGGGTAATAAAGCCGGATCTAAACTTTCATGACCAAAGCATCTGGTTAACTCTTCCCTTTCCACCCCTGCTTCCCCCCTGATTATCTCCCACCACCCAATTATATTCAAACAAATTGTTTTGGTCACAGTCCTGCCTTGGTGGGCTGGAGGGTGTTGTGTGTATTTTATGATCTTGGAATAGCCGGCGGCTTTCATGGGACAGCAGGAAGAGTATCCATCACAATAGGGCTGGAAGGGGCCTTGGAGATCTTCTAGTCTACTCCAACTTCCTGCTATTCCCTTTCAAACAACTGCCTATCCAGTCTCTTCTTAAAAACCTCCAATGATGGAGCATTCACAACTTCTAGTGGCCAGCTGTTCCACTGCTTAATTGTCCTCCCTGTTAGGAAGTTTCACCTTCATTCCAGGTTGCTTCTCTCCTTGATGAGTTCCCATCCCTTGTTTCTTGTCCTGCCTTCTTCTGCTTTGGAGAATAGGTTGACCTCCCCCGCCCCCTTTTCTTTGGGGCAGCCCCTCAAATACTGGAAGACTGATATCATGTCCCCCCAATGCTTTTTTAAAAAAATGCATAAACATTTTGAATACGGTGTACAGGGGGGAAAAAAGAGCAAAAAGAAATAGTAAGATATATACTAATAATAATAGTAATGGTGCAACAAAATAAGTGTAACTAAATTTCTCTTT